>NC_053500.1:2401531-2641531 GCF_905171775.1 Rana temporaria | reverse complement strand
TGAGTTCCCGGATCTGTACACCCGCTGTGCCCATTATGAGGGGTTCCCACCATCCCTGTGCTGAGTTCCCGGGTCTGTACACCCGCTGTGCCCATTATGAGGGGTTCCCACCATCCCTGTGCTGAGTTCCCGGGTCTGTACACCCGCTGTGCCCATTATGAGGGGTTCCCACCATCCCTGTGCTGAGTTCCCGGGTCTGTACACCCGCTGTGCCCATTATGAGGGGTTCCCATCATCCCTGTGCTGAGTTCCCGGGTCTGTACACCCGCTGTGCCCATTATGAGGGGTTCCCACCATACCTGTGCCGAGTTCCCGGGTCTGTACACCCGCTGTGCCCATTACGGGTACTCTCACGCCTACTACATGGAATCGGACAGTAGAAGGAAGTACAGAAATCGGATGTCACCACCGTAGACATGAGAAGCCAGTGGGAGATCCAGCCAATAATTCACCAATATGTGAAAAATGACTTCTGAGTGATCTAGCCTTGCAGACAGAAATCTTTTACTTACACAGAATTAACAGAGACACGGCATTTTTCTTCAGACTTGCAGTAAAGTTGAGGATTCGGGATTCCTCTGTGAACACCATCAGCTTATATCTCAGAGTTGCACCGGGACTCGGCTTCCAAATGTTTACATAAAAATCTGAAACCTGCAAAAGACACATCAGAAATCATCAAAACCATAAATGTGATTCATCCCCTCCCCCACCCCCATTTTCCTCCACCCGCAGCAATTGCTGGTATGCATTTCTTGGTAATGGCGGGCTCTTGTATGATCCTTCAACACAAGACAGTGGCCATATCTCACCATAGGAAACTCCACCCCACCGCCACAACCTTCTACATTTCAGGACCTATAGAGACTTGTGAGATCAGAGAAAGCGTACCTTTTCTGTAATGAACAGTAATATGGGTTGTCCATCTTCCACAAACATCTTCGACCACCTACAAGACAAGAGAAGAGGATGGTGAGAGCAGCCGGGAGCGCAAGACATAAAACAGAAGCAGCACAGAACACCCACCTGATACACAGGGTGAGCAATCCCCCCATAGGACGTCCACTAAAAGGCACAGGGTGAGCAATGTCCACTTCTGGCACAGGGTGAGAACCCCCTTCCCCATAGGACGTCTACCTCAGGCACATCCCCCATAGGCCATCGACTTCAGACACAGGGTAAGAAACCCCCCCATAGGCCATCCACGTCAGACACAGGGTAAGAAACCCCCCCCATAGGATGTCCACTTCAGGCACAGGGTGAGAACCACCCCTATAGGACAGCCACTTCTGGCACAGGGTGAAAAACACCCCCATAGGACTGCACCTTCAGGCACAGGGTGAGAACCCCCCCCCCTCCCATAGTATATCTACCTCAAGCACAGGGTTAGAACCCCCCCCCCCCCTATAGGACGGCCACTTCTAGCACAGGGTTAGAACCCCCCCCCCCCCCTATAGGATGTCTACCTCAGGCACTTCCCCTATAGGCCATCCACTTCAGGCACAGGGTAAGAAACTCCCCCCCATAGGATGTCCATTTCAGGCACAGGGTGAGAACCACCCCTATAAGACAGCCACTTCTGGCACAGGGTGAAAAACACCCCCATAGGACTGCACCTTCAGGCACAGGGTGAGAACAACCCCCCATAGGACGTCTACCTCAGGCACTTCCGCTATAGGCCATCCACTTCAGGGACAGGGTAAGAAACTCGCCCCCATAGGATGTCCACTTTAGGCACAGGGCGAGAACCACCCCCCCATAGGATATCTACCTCAGGCACAGGGTTAGAACACCCCCCTATAAGACAGCCACTTCTGGCACAGGGTGAAAAACACCCCCATAGGACTGCACCTTCAGGCACAGGGTGAGAATCCCCCCCCCTCCCCATAGTAAGGCCACTTGTGGCACAGGGTGAGAACCCCCCCCCCCCCCCTCCCATAGGACAATCACTTCAGGGACAGGGTGAGAAACCCCCCCCACCAATAGGACGTCTACCTCAGGCATTCCCCCCATAGGACACCCACTTCAGGCACAGGGTAAGAATATTGCTCATGGCAGATGTGCAGAGCCAGGAACTGCAGAGAAAGTGCCGAGATAAAACCAACTCCCTTTCATCCATACACCCTCTGACCCAGGCCACCCTCTCAGTATAAAACATACTTAATGATCTCCTCTTGTGATAAAACATTTTCAACTTCTTGGTGAGGATCAGCGAGCAGCGTGTCCAAGTGGCGGACGGCTCCGCGACGAAACAGCACGAGGGGCTCAGCGTCTGGAAGGCTGTGGATCCGACACACCTCTGCCGAAAGCTGCGGATGGAGGGAACAAAAAACTGACAATTTCTGCACAAAACAAAGCCGGGCTCCCTATAACGCCCGAGGCTCATCCCATCCTCCTGTACACCGCCAATAATTCAGCAGACCAATCAGAGGAAGACACACTACAAGGAACATGCCAGCATACAAAATATGGGAGGGGTTTCTAACCACTTTCCCTTCCGGAAGGTTTTACCCCCCCCCCCCTTCTTGACCAGGGCTGTACCCTAATAAAAAAATATATCATCTGTTTCACACTAATAGAGCTTTGTTTTGGTGGTATTTGATCCAGGGCTGAAACAACTAATCGATTATGAAATTACCGGCAGTAAAATGACCGCATTGTAAAATGACGCCGGCAGGAACCCTCCCTCGAACCGGGTGGACGTCATATGATGTCCTTTGTTCCCGGCGATCTAGGGCGCGCGCGCGCCACTGCTCGTGACCCGGCGCGGGTGCCCGCGATCGCCGGTGATCACGGCAGGAGTGTGGAAATGCTCCGATGCTTCATCTGATACCTGGGCAGTCAGGGGTGATCGGTGCGGCAGGAGAGTTGCTTTTCAGCTACTTTAAAGTTATAGAGCGGTGATCGGTGCTTGTAACTCCTTCCAAAGCCGCACCGATCACCTCTGACTGTCCACGTGCCATCCCCCCTCCGTGCTCGTGCCGTCCCCTCCTCCGTGCCCCCCTCCGTGCCGTTCCCCCCGTGTTAGTGCGAAACGCGTCGGCAGTTGGGTTTTATTTTATTTTACGTTGCTGTGACTTGTAGTGCTGTCCTTTTTTCAATAAAGGCTATAATTTGTTCAGTTTTGCGGCTGTCCAGAGACAATCTTTGTTCCTGCTGTGCCGGCCCCCCTCCGTGCTTTCCCCTTCTCAATCTGTCAGGATGGAGAGCGGAGGTAGGAGCTGCTAAACCCGGCTTCTACCTTTTCCGAATGAACAGAGCCAGTGATCACTGACTGTCCATTCACATAACTGAGCATCGTAACCTGTGTTTACGATGCTTCAGTTTATGAATGGAGAGGAGCTTCTCTCCATTCATTTTAGCCGAGGCTGCAGAGAAAGGGACTGGGGAATCTGTGTCCTTACTCCCTTTCTCTGTCTCAAAGGGGAGATGTCAGGGGTCTGTTAAGACCCCCGATATCTCACCAAAGACCCCCCAACAGGGCTAAAAAAAAAATTAAAAAAAAAAAAAAAAAAAAAAAGAATTTGAAAAAAAAAAAATGTAAAGGAAAAAAAACACACACACACACACACACACACACACACACACACACAATCCACTCCCCCCCCCCTAAAAAAAAAAAAGAAGAAGAAGAAGAAGAAAGCACTGTAAAAAAATAAAAAAAAAAATGTAAAGAAAAAAATACTGCCACTGTCACATGACAAAAAAAAAAAAATGAAAAAAATTAGATCATTATGTATTCTGCTACCGTATTTATCGCCGTATATCGCGCACTTTTTTGCCCTGAAAATCAGAGCAAAATCGTGGGTGCGCGATATACGCCGATACCCGCGCGACTATACCCTGTGTACTGCGCTCGGTATACGTCGGCACAGTGGTTCAAACACAGCGCGGGGATCGAACGGGGAGGACACCACGATGAACGCAGAAGGACGACGGACCGGACGAGGCCGGCGATGGACGACGGGGCATCCAAACTAAGTATTTTTTTTTTTTTTGAGGAATTTTCCTTCAAGTTCGGGGGTGCGCACTATACGCCGGGGCGCGTTATAGCAAGATAAATACTGTACTTATTTTTGGTAAAAAAAAATAAAATAAAATGACTAACAAGTGTGTAATGATTGGTTTACGCAAAAGTTAAACGATGGAACTTATACCGGAATTTTACCTCCGTGCAAAGAACGCACCTTCTGCCTTTACAACCATTTTAGGAGGAATATGAAGGGAAGGGATAAAGCAGAGGTCTGCCCCATAGAATAAAACTCACCGTTGCTTTGAAGACCTTTTCCAAGCTGACGTCGTCCTCCTTCCAAATCCGGAGTACCTGCAGAGAAACAGAGAGAGTCAGCGGAGAGAAGAGGCTGGGCAGAGTCTTGTGCTGTGGGCGGAGTCTTTTTGTGATACAGGCAGAGCCTTGTATATCTGTGATCTCAGGATAATAACAGAGTAGATCCGCACACACACAGGAGGAGGATTACCTTGTCATCGTGGACCACCACGCACTCCCCGGTGCCGGCATTGTACACCGCCGGGCACGTCACCCGCTGTCCTTGCTTTACTGCCCAACTTCCCAGCGGCCTCTGATCCGACACCTGCACACAGACAAAGCGCCAAGAAAAGTTATTCCAACGAAAGATAAAAATGACACAAAAGCTGCTGCTGCCCTCTGTCCTCATCCAGCGTGAGATCACAAATCATGTATAGTACTTGCTCCCCTCCCCCCAGAAATCCCTGGGTGTCAGGTTGGCTCCACAGCACGCCGGCACGCTGCAGAGTAGGATAAAAATCAATTTAATTATTTTATTTTTTAAATAACTAAAAAAATAAAAAAGTTTTTTTGTGGATTTAAATTAAATATTTAAGATTTTTTTTTATTTTAATAAAATGCTTTTGGCGTAAAAATCTATCTAAATATAGTTTTCCCATTTAGGATTCATTAATGATTTTGTTTATTCAGCATGAAATGGAGCTCAGTTATGCAGCACAAGGCTGTATATTCTGCAATATTTAATTTTTTTGGTAAACTCGTTCAATGCATCCAAGCTGAGATAACATGCACTGCAATCACACAATGTCAGTTACCATGAAAGAAAACCTTCCTTTATCCCATTGTTCTGCAAATCTATGTACACTACAAACTGTATGATTGGATGGGTTCTGATATCACCGTTTTACTAACCTGACCGCTTATTATTCCAAATAGAAGAGAAGGGGAGCCAACAGAGGAGGAGAAGAGAAGGGGAGCCAACAGAGGAGGAGAAGAGAAGGGGAGCCAACAGAGGAGGAGAAGAGAAGGGGAGCCAACAGAGGAGGAGAAGAGAAGGGGAGCCAACAGAGGAGAAGAAGAGAAGGGGAGCCAACAGAGGAGAAGAAGAGAAGGGGAGCCAACAGAGGAGAAGAGAGAAGGGGAGCCAACAGAGGAGAAGAGAGAAGGGAGCCAACAGAGGAGGAGAAGAGAAGGGGAGCCAACAGAGGAGGAGAAGAGAAGGGGAGCCAACAGAGGAGAAGAGAGAAGGGAGCCAACAGAGGAGAAGGGAGCCAACAGAGGAGAAGGGGAGCCAACAGAGGAGAAGAGAGAAGGGGAGCCAACAGAGGAGAAGAGAGAAGGGGAGCCAACAGAGGAGAAGAGAGAAGGGGAGCCAACAGAGGAGAAGAGAGAAGGGGAGCCAACAGAGGAGAAGAGAGAAGGGGAGCCAACAGAGGAGAAGAGAGAAGGGGAGCCAACAGCGGAGAAGAGAGAAGGGGAGCCAACAGCGGAGAAGAGAGAAGGGGAGCCAACAGCGGAGAAGAGAGAAGGGGAGCCAACAGCGGAGAAGAGAGAAGGGGAGCCAACAGCGGAGAAGAGAGAAGGGGAGCCAACAGCGGAGAAGAAGAGAAGGGGAGCCAACAGAGGAGAAGAGAGAAGGGAGCCAACAGAGGAGGAGAAGAGAAGGGGAGCCAACAGAGGAGGAGAAGAGAAGGGGAGCCAACAGAGGAGAAGAGAGAAGGGAGCCAACAGAGGAGAAGGGAGCCAACAGAGGAGAAGGGGAGCCAACAGAGGAGAAGAGAGAAGGGGAGCCAACAGAGGAGAAGAGAGAAGGGGAGCCAACAGAGGAGAAGAGAGAAGGGGAGCCAACAGAGGAGAAGAGAGAAGGGGAGCCAACAGAGGAGAAGAGAGAAGGGGAGCCAACAGAGGAGAAGAGAGAAGGGGAGCCAACAGCGGAGAAGAGAGAAGGGGAGCCAACAGCGGAGAAGAGAGAAGGGGAGCCAACAGCGGAGAAGAGAGAAGGGGAGCCAACAGAGGAGAAGAGAGAAGGGGAGCCAACAGCGGAGAAGAGAGAAGGGGAGCCAACAGAGGAGAAGAGAGAAGGGGAGCCAACAGAGAAGAGAGAAGGGGAGCCAACAGAGGAGAAGAGAGAAGGGGAGCCAACAGAGGAGAAGAGAGAAGGGGAGCCAACAGCGGAGAAGAGAGAAGGGGAGCCAACAGCGGAGAAGAGAGAAGGGGAGCCAACAGCGGAGAAGAGAGAAGGGGAGCCAACAGAGGAGAAGAGAGAAGGGGAGCCAACAGAGGAGAAGAGAGAAGGGGAGCCAACAGAGGAGAAGAGAGAAGGGAGCCAACAGAGGAGGAGAAGAGAAGGGGAGCCAACAGAGGAGGAGAAGAGAAGGGGAGCCAACAGAGGAGAAGAGAGAAGGGAGCCAACAGAGGAGAAGGGAGCCAACAGAGGAGAAGGGGAGCCAACAGAGGAGAAGAGAGAAGGGGAGCCAACAGAGGAGAAGAGAGAAGGGGAGCCAACAGAGGAGAAGAGAGAAGGGGAGCCAACAGAGGAGAAGAGAGAAGGGAGCCAACAGAGGAGAAGAGAGAAGGGAGCCAACAGAGGAGAAGAGAGAAGGGAGCCAACAGCGGAGAAGAGAGAAGGGGAGCCAACAGAGGAGAAGAGAGAAGGGGAGCCAACAGAGGAGAAGAGAGAAGGGGAGCCAACAGAGGAGAAGAGAGAAGGGGAGCCAACAGAGGAGAAGAGAGAAGGGGAGCCAACAGCGGAGAAGAGAGAAGGGGAGCCAACAGCGGAGAAGAGAGAAGGGGAGCCAACAGCGGAGAAGAGAGAAGGGGAGCCAACAGAGGAGAAGAGAGAAGGGGAGCCAACAGCGGAGAAGAGAGAAGGGGAGCCAACAGAGGAGAAGAGAGAAGGGGAGCCAACAGAGAAGAGAGAAGGGGAGCCAACAGAGGAGAAGAGAGAAGGGGAGCCAACAGAGGAGAAGAGAGAAGGGGAGCCAACAGCGGAGAAGAGAGAAGGGGAGCCAACAGCGGAGAAGAGAGAAGGGGAGCCAACAGAGGAGAAGAGAGAAGGGGAGCCAACAGAGGAGAAGAGAGAAGGGGAGCCAACAGAGGAGAAGAGAGAAGGGGAGCCAACAGAGGAGAAGAGAGAAGGGAGCCAACAGAGGAGGAGAAGAGAAGGGGAGCCAACAGAGGAGGAGAAGAGAAGGGGAGCCAACAGAGGAGAAGAGAGAAGGGAGCCAACAGAGGAGAAGGGAGCCAACAGAGGAGAAGGGGAGCCAACAGAGGAGAAGAGAGAAGGGGAGCCAACAGAGGAGAAGAGAGAAGGGGAGCCAACAGAGGAGAAGAGAGAAGGGGAGCCAACAGAGGAGAAGAGAGAAGGGGAGCCAACAGAGGAGAAGAGAGAAGGGGAGCCAACAGAGGAGAAGAGAGAAGGGGAGCCAACAGCGGAGAAGAGAGAAGGGGAGCCAACAGCGGAGAAGAGAGAAGGGGAGCCAACAGCGGAGAAGAGAGAAGGGGAGCCAACAGAGGAGAAGAGAGAAGGGGAGCCAACAGCGGAGAAGAGAGAAGGGGAGCCAACAGAGGAGAAGAGAGAAGGGGAGCCAACAGAGAAGAGAGAAGGGGAGCCAACAGAGGAGAAGAGAGAAGGGGAGCCAACAGAGGAGAAGAGAGAAGGGGAGCCAACAGCGGAGAAGAGAGAAGGGGAGCCAACAGCGGAGAAGAGAGAAGGGGAGCCAACAGCGGAGAAGAGAGAAGGGGAGCCAACAGAGGAGAAGAGAGAAGGGGAGCCAACAGAGGAGAAGAGAGAAGGGGAGCCAACAGCGGAGAAGAGAGAAGGGGAGCCAACAGAGGAGAAGAGAGAAGGGGAGCCAACAGAGGAGAAGAGAGAAGGGGAGCCAACAGAGGAGAAGAGAGAAGGGAGCCAACAGAGGAGAAGAGAGAAGGGAGCCAACAGAGGAGAAGAGAGAAGGGGAGCCAACAGAGGAGAAGAGAGAAGGGGAGCCAACAGAGGAGAAGAGAGAAGGGAGCCAACAGCGGAGAAGAGAGAAGGGGAGCCAACAGCGGAGAAGAGAGAAGGGGAGCCAACAGCGGAGAAGAGAGAAGGGGAGCCAACAGCGGAGAAGAGAGAAGGGGAGCCAACAGCGGAGAAGAGAGAAGGGGAGCCAACAGCGGAGAAGAGAGAAGGGGAGCCAACAGAGGAGAAGAGAGAAGGGGAGCCAACAGGAGAGAAGGGGAGCCAACAGGAGAGAAGGGGAGCCAACAGAGGAGAAGAGAGAAGGGGAGCCAACAGGAGAGAAGGGGAGCCAACAGAGGAGAAGAGAGAAGGGGAGCCAACAGAGGAGAAGAGAGAAGGGGAGCCAACAGAGGAGAAGAGAGAAGGGGAGCCAACAGAGGAGAAGAGAGAAGGGGAGCCAACAGAGGAGAAGAGAGAAGGGGAGCCAACAGAGGAGAAGAGAGAAGGGGAGCCAACAGAGGAGAAGAGAGAAGGGGAGCCAACAGAGGAGAAGAGAGAAGGGGAGCCAACAGAGGAGAAGAGAGAAGGGGAGCCAACAGAGGAGAAGAGAGAAGGGGAGCCAACAGAGGAGAAGAGAGAAGGGGAGCCAACAGCGGAGAAGAGAGAAGGGGAGCCAACAGCGGAGAAGAGAGAAGGGGAGCCAACAGCGGAGAAGAGAGAAGGGGAGCCAACAGAGGAGAAGAGAGAAGGGGAGCCAACAGCGGAGAAGAGAGAAGGGGAGCCAACAGCGGAGAAGAGAGAAGGGGAGCCAACAGAGGAGAAGAGAGAAGGGGAGCCAACAGAGGAGAAGAGAGAAGGGGAGCCAACAGCGGAGAAGAGAGAAGGGGAGCCAACAGCGGAGAAGAGAGAAGGGGAGCCAACAGCGGAGAAGAGAGAAGGGGAGCCAACAGCGGAGAAGAGAGAAGGGGAGCCAACAGAGGAGAAGAGAGAAGGGGAGCCAACAGCGGAGAAGAGAGAAGGGGAGCCAACAGAGGAGAAGAGAGAAGGGGAGCCAACAGAGAAGAGAGAAGGGGAGCCAACAGAGGAGAAGAGAGAAGGGGAGCCAACAGAGGAGAAGAGAGAAGGGGAGCCAACAGCGGAGAAGAGAGAAGGGGAGCCAACAGCGGAGAAGAGAGAAGGGGAGCCAACAGCGGAGAAGAGAGAAGGGGAGCCAACAGAGGAGAAGAGAGAAGGGGAGCCAACAGAGGAGAAGAGAGAAGGGGAGCCAACAGCGGAGAAGAGAGAAGGGGAGCCAACAGAGGAGAAGAGAGAAGGGGAGCCAACAGAGGAGAAGAGAGAAGGGGAGCCAACAGAGGAGAAGAGAGAAGGGAGCCAACAGAGGAGAAGAGAGAAGGGAGCCAACAGAGGAGAAGAGAGAAGGGGAGCCAACAGAGGAGAAGAGAGAAGGGGAGCCAACAGAGGAGAAGAGAGAAGGGAGCCAACAGCGGAGAAGAGAGAAGGGAGCCAACAGCGGAGAAGAGAGAAGGGGAGCCAACAGCGGAGAAGAGAGAAGGGGAGCCAACAGCGGAGAAGAGAGAAGGGGAGCCAACAGCGGAGAAGAGAGAAGGGGAGCCAACAGCGGAGAAGAGAGAAGGGGAGCCAACAGCGGAGAAGAGAGAAGGGGAGCCAACAGAGGAGAAGAGAGAAGGGGAGCCAACAGAGGAGAAGAGAGAAGGGGAGCCAACAGGAGAGAAGGGGAGCCAACAGAGGAGAAGAGAGAAGGGGAGCCAACAGGAGAGAAGGGGAGCCAACAGAGGAGAAGAGAGAAGGGGAGCCAACAGAGGAGAAGAGAGAAGGGGAGCCAACAGAGGAGAAGAGAGAAGGGGAGCCAACAGAGGAGAAGAGAGAAGGGGAGCCAACAGAGGAGAAGAGAGAAGGGGAGCCAACAGAGGAGAAGAGAGAAGGGGAGCCAACAGAGGAGAAGAGAGAAGGGGAGCCAACAGAGGAGAAGAGAGAAGGGGAGCCAACAGAGGAGAAGAGAGAAGGGGAGCCAACAGAGGAGAAGAGAGAAGGGGAGCCAACAGAGGAGAAGAGAGAAGGGGAGCCAACAGCGGAGAAGAGAGAAGGGGAGCCAACAGAGGAGAAGAGAGAAGGGGAGCCAACAGCGGAGAAGGGGAGCCAACAGAGGAGAAGAGAGAAGGGGAGCCAACAGAGGAGAAGAGAAGGGAGCCAACAGCGGAGAAGAGAAGAGAAGGGAGCCAACAGCGGAGAAGAGAAGAGAAGGGAGCCAACAGCGGAGAAGAGAAGGGAGCCAACAGCGGAGAAGAGAAGGGGAGCCAACAGCGGAGAAGGGGAGCCAACAGCGGAGAAGAGAGAAGGGGAGCCAACAGCGGAGAAGGGAGTCAACAGAGGAGAAAAGAGAAGGGAGTCAACAGAGGAGAAAAGACAGCCAACAATGGGACAGTTGCTCTTTAAAAATGATGATTTCTATCAAATCCACCCTGGAGGGGGAGGGGGGGCGCTGATTGAATATATTCCACCCTCTCAGAGGGGGGAGGGGTTAGGCCATTCCTGCGAAATGCGTTGGCTCGTTTATAAAATTCATCCAAGCCTTTTTTTCTGAACGCTCCTCTCCGATCATCCGGACCCACTAACCAGTTTACAGATGAGAAGCGGTGACTTCACTGGCTGCCTGCTTCTTCCCGCTGACGGGAAAGCCAGGCAAAGGGGTATTTTTCTAGCAGAAGAAAACTAAACACCTCCAGACCAGGGGGAGGGGTGTGGCCATAGGTGGGATCAACAGAACCAATGGCTGTCAGCGTCCCAAACGCAGCCAATCCGTATTTTTGGGGGTCCCGGTGTCTTCCGGCTCCGGAGTGCGCAGTGCTGAACCCCGATCTCTGATATTGGGGGGGGGGGTTGTGATGATAGGACTGTCATCCTGATCCTCTACCTGTCCTGGCTGCTTACAGCAAGGATGAGATCCCAGGAGGTCAGGCCCGGTACAGTGCTGGCAGATCCCATCCCCCACCCCCACAGAATGAGGTCCTCCCAGCCCCTCCAAAAACACCGGAGCCCCCCACCTTGTACAACGTCACCGTCCTCTGCACCTCCGTCAGCAGCACCCTGTCACCGTCCCCGCCCGCCTCCAATCCCTGCACTCCACCGACACCGGATCCCTGCAGCCCGCACAACGTGAGCTCCTCACACAGCGCCGCCATCTTGGCCGTCGCAGGGCCGTGACGTCATCAGAGCAGCGCGCACATGAGGTCTATGGGACGGAAACGCACATGTGCGGCGACAGGAGGAGACACGGCGGCCACTAGAGGAGGGAGGAAGGTACTGCAACTCCGGAAAGAGTCAGAGAGAGAGAGAGAGAGGAACAGAGCGGCACAGGAGGCCGCCAGGAAATACAACCTATGGAGACAGCGGCCACTAGAGGGAGGAGGAGGAACTACATCATCCCCTTTCTTAATTATTATTATTATTATTATTATTATTATTATTATTAATACATAGCTACCAACTGTCCCTGACTTGTAAAGTCCCCCTTTTCTCCACATGTGTCCCTCATTTTGGTCTGATCTATATAAATGTATATAAAATGCACTTTTTTTCTATCAAAAAGTGTTTCTCAGCGCTAATCCTTCCGTCTGATGTCTAAATGGTTGTATTTGTAAATTCCAAAAGCCAATATAAAGGAATAAGGGCTCTTTCACACGGAGCGGACCGTTTCTGGGTCCGCTCCGTGTGTCTCCGTCGGCTCAGCGGGGATCCCCGCTGAGCTGTCGGCGGATAGGGCGGTCCCCGCACACAGTGCAGGGACCGCCCTGTCTCAGCTCCGCTCTGCCCTATGGGGAACCGGATGCAGACGGACCGTCTGCCCGTCTGCATCAGTTCCGTTCCGCCAGGACGGAAGAAAAATAGGGTTTTCTTCCGTCCGAAAACCGGATCCCGACGGACGCGGACGCTAGCGGATGCTCCATCCGCTAACGGACGCGATCCCATAGGGATGTATTACAAGTCCGTTAACGGACTTGTAAAAACGGACAGGCGGAGCGGACGTCTGAAAGGGGCCTAAAAGTGAAAACAAAAAAAAAAAGCACTCGTGGGTTTAACTAATCACGTTTTTTTTGTACAATTCTCCTTTAACCACTTCCATACCGGACCATCGGACTTTTTAATTAGCGCAATTTTTCTTCTCCATTTCCATACATGGCCTATCCTGGCACTCCCTCTACTACACGTGAAAAAAAAAAAAATATTTTTGCTAAAAAAATTACTCAGAACCCCCCAAACATTATATATGCTTCTTTTTTAGATACCCTAGGGAATAAAATGGCGGTCGTTGCCACTTTTTATCTCACACAGTATTTGCACAATATTTTTTCATGAATTAAAAAAAAAAAATAACAAAACAGTAAAGTTAGCCCATTTTTTGGGGGGATAATATGAAAGATATATGAAAGCCTACCCACACCTAACAAATGTATTTTCATTTGAGTCCAAACTTCATCTGATCATCCCCCCACAGCTATCTACTCTTTGTTCCAGTTGACCCTAAGGCTGGCTTCACACTGAAGCGTCAGCCGCGGTGACGGTATAGCCGCGCTATTTGTAGCGCGGCTATACCATCGTTTTTACCGCGATATTCGGCCGCTAGCGGTGAGGTTTTAACCCCCGCTAGCGGCCGAAGAAGGGTTAATACCGCTCGCGTTGCGGCGGTATTACAGCGGTATTACCGCGCTTTCCCATCGATTTCAATGGGAAGGCGCGGTATAGGAGCGGTGAACACACCGCTCCTATACCGCGGTAAAGAAGCGGCTAGCAGGACTTTTCGAGCGTTCCTGCTAGCGCACCGCTTCAGTGTGAAAGCCTTCGGGCTTTCACATTGAAGAGTACAGGGCATGATTTTTCATGCGGTATAGCAGCGCTATTTTTAGCGCTGTACCGCATGAAAAACGTCCCAATGTGAAAGGGGCCTAAGGCCCCTTTCAGACGTCCGCTCCGTCTGTCCGTTCATTACAAGTCCGTTAACGGACTTGTAATGAATCCCTATGGGGACGCGTCCGTTAGCGGATGTAGTATCCGCTAGCGTCCGCGTCAGTCGGGTTCCACTTTTCCGAACGGAAGAAACCCTATTTTTCTTCCGTTCGGCGGAGCGGAACTGATGCAGACGGACAGACGGTCCGTCTGCATCAGGTTCCCCATAGGGGACAGCAGAGCAGAGACAGGGCGGTCCCTGCACTGTGTGCGGGGACCGCCCTATCCGCCGACAGCTGAGCGGGGATCCCCGCTGAGCTTTGGCGGACACACGGAGCGGACCCGGAAACGGTCCGCTCCGTGTGAAAGAGCCCTTACTTCTAGATTAGGGTGACCAGACGTCCCCGGTTTCAGGGGACAGTCCCTGGATTGAGGACACTGTCCCCGGACCAAGTCTGTCCCCGGTTTTGAATTTGAACAGGGGCTGGGGCAATTTCAAAGACAGTCAGTGCAGAATTAAGAAAAAAAAAATCTGAATTACACCCCCTGATCCTCGGCTCCTACTAGCTTAGGGGGGGGTCTATTTTTCTTCCATTATCTGAGCCCCTTTCTGATGATCATGTGCTGGTCGGAGCGGAGGGAAAATTCTTCAGTTTCGTGTGCATGCCCATTCAGCTCCGCTCGAATGTTCTTCTGCCTTGGCTCAAGTCCCAGCCAGCCACCTGCCTGCTTATCTCCTTGCCTTCCCTGGCAGAGTGACCTTCCTCTGCTCCCCACCGAGTAGTAGCTGGGCCCCGGAGAGTACGATTTAATAGGCTCCATGGTGGCGACGGGCAGAGAGTCACTGATTGCCGCCATTAGTAGTAAAAAAAAAAACGATGTCCCCGGATTTCATATTATAAATCTGGTCACCTTAATCTTTAGAATGTCATATTTTTGATTAACCTTAAAGCTTAGGCCCAGATTCTCAAAGGGCTTACGACGGCGCAGCGCCATGTACGCTGTCGTAAGTCCTAATCTGGGCCATCGTATCTATGCGACTGATTCTTAGGCTCCATTCACATCTAGGCGTATATACGCCTGAAGCGCGACGCCGCAGCAGCCCCTGATATGCTGGAGGGATGATTTTACATTGCCCTCTATGGAGATGGTTCACATCTCCGCGCTGAACGCCGAAATGCCTGAAGCTCAAAACAAGTCCCGGACCCTTTTTTTCGGGCGGCTTCGGCGTTCGGGCATAGCCAACAGTGTAAAATCACCCCTCCAGCAAAAAACAAGGCTGAAAAACGCCTATTTCATGTCGCCGCAATACGCCGCATATTGCCGACGCAAAGGTGTGAATACAGCCTTAAATCAGTTACGCATAGATAACCATTAGATCCGACAGGCGTAAGGCTCTTACGCTTTCGGATCTTAAATGCATTTTTTTTTTCCCGCTAGGTGTCGCCTCCGTCGTTTTCCCCGTCGAGTATGTAAATTAGCAAAATACGCGAATTCCCGAACGTACGCGCGGTCGACGCAGTGTAGTTACGACGTTTACGTTAGATTCGCGACGCGTAATGTTGCCCCTGCTATATGAGGGGGCAACCAATGTTAAGTATGGCCGTCGTTCCCGCGTCGGAATTTAAAAATTTACGTCGTTGGCGTAAGTCGTCCGTGAATGGGGCTGGACGCCATTTACGTTGACGTCGAAACCGATGACGTCCTTGCAACGTCATTTAGCGCAATGCACGTCGGGAAATTTTAGGGACGGCGCATGCGCATTACATTCGGCGCGGGAACGCGCCTAATTTAAATGCTATACGCCCCCTACCCGCCTAATTTGAATTAGGCAGGGCTTGCGCCAGGTGATTTAAAAATTACGTGATACAATTTAAAAGCAGTATGGGGTACCAGATGTACTACCCAAGTCTGGTACCCCATACTGCTTTTAAATTGTATCACGTGATTTTTATTCAATAAAAAGCCTTCAAAGGTTTTTTTGACCTGCACCATTGGGAGCATTGGGCCAAATCTTCAAAGGAGATACGCAGGCGGAACTGCTGTTCAGCCTGCGTATCCCTGTGGCTATCTTTGGAACTGATCCTCAGAAGGATTTTTCCAAAGATAGTCAGAAAATCTGACATCTGTAATAGACTTACACTGTCGGATCTTAGGATGCAGTACCGCATCCGCCGCTGGGGGCATTTCGAGTCGAAATGCCGCTTTGCGTATGCAAATGAGTACTTAGGCAGATCCACAAAGCTTTTTAGCTTTGTGTTTTCTGCGTAAGTTACATTTTGCATGCATAAAACTAGGGATGCTTTTACAAGGCCTAAACTGTTTAGACCTTGTAAAAACAAACCTTTTTTTTCGATCGCCGCATTTTTTTTAAAATTTCAAATTTTTTTTCCCGGCGCGTATTTTTTTTTTTACCCGACGCAACTTTATTGTCCCGTCGCGATCCACAAAGCCCGGCGTAAAGTACGTTCGCGCGATGCACGTCGGGAAAAATGACGTCACACGCATGCGCCGAACGTCCGGCGCGGGAGCGCGCCTCATTTGAATAGGAATCGCCCCCTCAATCAGACGACCGCCTTGCGACGGAGGCACTTCGGTTACACGGCGTGTAATTTCTAGGTAAGTGCTTTGTGGATCGGGCACTTAGGTAGAAATTTAACGCCTGTGTAACTTAACTGCTGAAAGTTAAGTTAGGCAGTTTTTTTTGAGAATTTGGCCCATTTTTTCTTTTCTGTTTCCTACCATCCCATCGACTGCATTGTCTTATGAGCCCGGCCATTCCATTGCTGGCTCCATACATTTGGGTTGCCGTTCTAAAAACAAGGCTTCGGCTTCAGATCGGTTCCATCTTCCTCATTGGAGTGACCATCCCCGCTGACTGATCCATACAGAGCCCAGGGTCCGGTGTGACCACCATGCCTATCTGACTCACTGCTAGTATTAGCATGTAAGTCCACCAGAGCTGGTAAGAGTATCCATTTTACCTTTTGAGGATTGCTTCAGACAAACCATTGTTACTGATTCTTTTTTTTTTTCACTTCAGACTCCAACCTCATAGAGTATGCGTTTGTACGCTCATGTTCTGTTTGCCAGCCCTTAGCGTCTCTAATTTGGTTTCGCATCATTAGTGTGAGTCTTACTTTTCTCTTTCATGTATACGTCTTTTTTTTTTTTTTTCCCCATGTTCTTCTCTGGAACATTGCTCGTTGATTATTTAAATTATGAGTAGTATGACATTTTTCCAATTTGTTCTCTCCTTATCCTTCTCTCTCCCTCCCGCCCTCCCCCCCCACCCTCCCCCCATCTCACCTCAAATAATCTCGGATGCCACCTAATAACTTCTTATCTATTTTTGGGTTATCTTTAGCTCTCCTCCCTCAGTTTTTCAGCATAACTCCAAGATCTCTTGAAAGCCCTCCAATTATCCCACTTCTTGACTTGTGCTATATTATTTCCCTCCAATCCTTCTCTCAACTCTTCCATTCTATAGGTCTCTTCCACTGACTCAATCCATTCCCAAATTGAGGGGCAATCTATCTCCTGCCATTTTCTTGGTATTATCCTTTTGGCTGCGTTGAGTAAGTGTGGGACTAGAGTTTTCCCGTATTTTTTGGTTCCTTCTTCTCCGCCATGGAACAGTACCACCCAGGGGTCTAAGTTGATTTTCCCTTTTGTGATCTCTTCAATACACCCCAGGATTTTTTTCCAGAATACCTCGACTTTGGGGCACCTCCACCACAGATGGGCCATGGTTCCCGGGAGCCCACATCCCCTCCAACAGTCTCCCGTTTGTCCATCCTTGAATTTCGATAATTTGTCCGGGGTCATGTACCACCCAGTCATACATATTGTTACTGATTCTAATGGAATTATTCCTATGTGGAATGTCTCATGCATTGGGAGTATACCTATGAACTCTTTCACCTCATTATTTCACACCTGTTTGGTGATTCCACTCACCTACTGGGAAACACATGTGTGGACTCTATGCAGCAACACTCTTTGCTGTGTTAATTGGACGTTTACTTTACATTTTTTATTCACTTTTAATAGATGTGTTATTATATTTGAAGTTCTCACCACAGGGACTGCATTATAGATTGAAGTTCACATCAAGAACTTTACATTTAATGTCAGGTTGTCCTTAGTCCATATTCCATTCCCCTGATGAAGGTCCCATCAAACCTCCGAAACGCGTGCTAATCTGGATGTTACCATTGGTGTGGTGCTCTCCATCTCCTACGTTTTATATTTTAACTCTAATGCCGCGTACAGACGGTCGTTTTATGCGATGTAAAAAAACGACGTTTTCTGTGAAGTAAAAAACGACGTTTTTGAAACTTCAATTTTCAAAAACGATGTTGCCTACACACCATCGTTTTTCTCACAATGTTCTAGCAAAGCGAGGTTACGTTCCACCACGTTTTTCCATTGAAGCTCGCTTCATAACTAGCTTCTGGGCATGCGCGGGTGTAAAAACGTCGTTTGAAACGTCGTTTTTTGCTACACACGGTCAATTTCTGTGAAGTAAAAAACGACGTTTTGAAAAACGACACATAAAATTGAAGCATGCTTGAATTTTTTTTGGTCGTTTTTCAGAAGACCTAAAACGACATTTTCTCCCACACACGGTCAATTAAATTGACGTTTTTAAAAACGTCGTTTTTTAACATCGCATAAAACGACCGTGTGTATGCGGCATTAAACATTCCTTTAAAAAAAATACTCTCCCATAGACACATGGACCTCTGTGCCCCTCCCCCCCATATGAAATAGAAAACAAGAGACAAGGAAGGAGTCAGGAAATGCTTGAAAAGTTTTTTGGGAAGTTTATTTACAATCGGAAGGTAAAGAAGATCGTATGAGCGATCCCCAAAGAAACACAAAACAGAAAGTAAATAACATGGGATGGATTAACATGCTCAATGTCCGCCACGCTCCCTGTAAAAAGTCCCATCGCCCACAAATCGGCCATTTTGGGACCTTTATTAAGGTGGAATCCCGAGTCGTTTCAGCTTCGGATATATAACAGGTTCTCTTTATCTTGGTCCAGGTGTAAGAGATAATAATACATTGTCAAAAAAACAAAAACAATAATCCCTCAAAATTAGGAACATGTAAACAAGATGGTGGAAGATTTTCTGTCTCCCAGTACTATACTGATAGATCAAGTATTAGTGATGGCCAGTTATAGCAATTATGATTGGTGCTCAGATGAAAGGGCGGGCCTAGACTCCTGGCTAAAAAGAAGAGTCACTGAGAATGCAGCCTATCCAATCACTAGAGAGCGGTGACATCACTGAGAATGGAGCCTATCCAATCACTAGAGAGCGGTGACATCACTGAGAATGCAGCCTATCCAATCACTAGAGAGCGATGACATCACTGAGAATGCAGCCTATCCAATCACTAGAGAGCGGTGACATCACTGAGAATGCAGCCTATCCAATCACTAGAGAGCGGTGACATCACTGAGAATGCAGCCTATCCAATCACTAGAGAGCGATGACATCACTGAGAATGCAGCCTATCCAATCACTAGAGAGCGATGACATCACTGAGAATGCAGCCTATCCAATCACTAGAGAGAGGTGACATCACTGAGAATGCAGCCTATCCAATCACTAGAGAGCGGTGACATCACTGAGAATGCAGCCTATCCAATCACTAGAGGGCGATGACATCACTGAGAATGCAGCCTATCCAATCACTAGAGAGCGGTGACATCACTGAGAATACAACCTATCCAATCACCAGAGAGCGATGACATCACTGAGAATGCAGCCTATCCAATCACTAGAGAGAGGTGACATCACTGAGAATGCAGCCTATCCAATCACTAGAGAGCGGTGACATCACTGAGAATGCAGCCTATCCAATCACTAGAGAGCGATGACATCACTGAGAATGCAGCCTATCCAATCACTAGAGAGAGGTGACATCACTGAGAATGCAGCCTATCCAATCACTAGAGAGAGGTGACATCACTGAGAATGCAGCCTATCCAATCACTAGAGTGCGGTGACATCACTGAGAATGCAGCCTATCCAATCACTAGAGAGCGATGACATCACTGAGAATGCAGCCTATCCAATCACTAGAGAGCGGTGACATCACTGAGAATGCAGCCTATCCAATCACTAGAGAGCGATGACATCACTGAGAATGCAGCCTATCCAATCACTAGAGAGCGATGACATCACTGAGAATGCAGCCTATCCAATCACTAGAGAGCGGTGACATCACTGAGAATGCAGCCTATCCAATCACTAGAGAGCGGTGACATCACTGAGAGTGCAGCCTATCCAATCACTAGAGGGCGATGACATCACTGAGAATGGAGCCTATCCAATCACTAGAGAGCAGTGACATCACTGAGAATGCAGCCTATCCAATCACTAGAGAGAGGTGACATCACTGAGAATGCAGCCTATCCAATCACTAGAGAGCGGTGACATCACTGAGAGTGCAGCCTATCCAATCACTAGAGAGCGGTGACATCACTGAGAATGCAGCCTATCCCTTCACTAGAGAGCGGTGACATCACTGAGAATGCAGGATTAAAAACGAACAGATGCCACTAATTATTAGGTATTGCACCTACAATATAAATAAAAAGGAATAGGAAACTTTAACGTCCTAGCCCGCCCTATGCGTTACGTCATCCGACGTCCTCACGGAACGGAAGCGAATGACAAAATGCGTAGGGCGGGGCTAGGATGCTGATGTCACCTTGCCTGGTTTGATATAATTAGAGTGCTAGCATTGGAGTATTGGGTTTGGGATTACAGGCTAGCGCCGCTTGCTATTACTTTTTTTTCCTTGTTTTATGCTCACCATGTCAATACTCTTTGATTGTATTTCATTGTACTTTTCCAATAAAGCACTCCTGCTTTGTAAAAAAATGAAATTCCTATCGCATTCCTCCCACTGATACCAACGATGGGACACTATTCCTCCCACTGATAACAACGATGGGACACTATTCCTCCCACTGACACCAATGATGGAGCACTATTTCTCCCACTAGCACCAATGATGGGGCACTATTCCTCACACTGGCACCAATGATGGGGCACTATTCCTCCCACCGATACAAATGATGGGACACTATTCCTCCCACTGACACCAATGATGGGACACTATTCCTCCCACTGGCACCAATGATGTGGCACTATTCCTCCCACTGATACCAATGATGGGACACTATTCCTCCCACTAATACCAATGATGGGACACTATTCCTCCCACTGATACCAATGATGGGACACTATTACTCCCACTGGCACCAATGATGTGGCACTATTCCTCCCACTGATACCAATGATGTGGCACTATTCCTCCCACTAATACCAATGATGGGACACTATTCCTCCTGACGAGACACTATTCCTGCCACTGATACCAATGATGGGACACTATTCCTCCCACTGATACCAATGATGGGACACTATTCCTCCCACTGGCACCAATGATGTGGCACTATTCCTCCCAAAGACACCAATGATGGGACACTATTCCTCCCACTGACACCAATGATGGGACACTATTCCTCCCACTGACACCAATGATGGGACACTATTCCTCCCACTGATACCAATGATGGGACACTATTCCTCCCACTAATACCAATGATGGGACACTATTCCTCCCACTGATACCAATCCCGGGGCACTGATCCTCCCACTGACACCAATGATGGGACACTATTCCTCCCACTGACACCAATGATGGGACACTATTCCTCCCACTGACACCAATGATGGGACACTATTCCTCCCACTGACACCAATGATGGGGCACTATTCCTCCCACTGACACCAATGATGGATCCACCAATAAGAACATTTTGTTTTGTTCAGCTGGCTTGAACATTGCGGTTGGCTTTCATTGGACGGTATTCCTCCCGGGGGGTGGAGACGGCTCATTTTCCTTATCACCGCTCTGCAGAATACTTTCCTCTCTGGAAAATGATTTCAGAGCTCCGGACTTCCCCACACCTTTCATTGGATCAGCCAAATACACCCCCAGGGGCATCAAAACACGTACAGCCCTACAGAGAGTTTTCTGATAAAGCAGCCACAGCCTGAGAAGTAAAGCCAGTCCCCTGCCAACATGCTACAGGGAGGGACCTATGCTGTCTGTGGCAGGCAACTGTGGCAGGCAACTCTCGGATCAGGCCGCTGATTAGTAGTCGGCGTGACTGGCTTCCGATCACGTGATCACTGATCCTTACCACCCGCCCCTGTCATTCTGAACTTTTCTGCGAGTGTTTCTGGTGCCCCCCCCCACCTCTGGCCACATGCGGTACTGCATAGACAAGCAGTGGCCGTGGAACAAATTATAGGGCCATATTCTCGTATATTTCCCGATGGCGGCGCGTAAGCCATTTACACTCCGCCGCCCCAACCTACAGGAGCAAGTGCTGTATTCCCCAAACACTTGCTCCGTAGTTTGGGGCGGTGGAGTGTAAATGGCCCGGCGTATCTCCAAGGGGGTGGCTTCTATTTAAATTAAGTGCGCCCCCGATTCTAACGAACTGCGCATGCGCCGGGCTTAAAATAGCCCAGTGCGCATGCTCCAGTTCTCGGCGTAAAACGTCAATGACGCCGACGTGTGCGTCATTGACGTAAAGTCGTATTCAAGAACGACTTAGGGAAACGACGTAGCCGACGGAAAAACACGACGTGGACCCGACGCCATACTTAACATGGCCTACGTGGGACTTGCGTAAACTTACCCCTCATATAGCAGGGGTAAGTTTACGCAAACGACGGTTACGCTAAGCAAATTCGTTCGGGAATCGGCGTATCAGGCTCATTTGCATAAACAAATGAGACCTGAACGTAAACGCCATCTAGCGGCGGGCGGAGTAATTACATTTAAGATCCGACAGTGTAAGTGACTTACACATGATTCTAAGAATCAGTCGCATAGATACACGGGCCAAAAAAGAGAGATACTCCATCGTATCCTTACTCAGAATATGGCCCATAGTTTTCATTGATTCCTATGGGGAAAAGTGCTTTGGATTACAAGCATTCTTCTGGAACGGATTATGCTCCTAATCCAAGGTACTACTGTATTGTGACAGTGCAAGGCCCCGCCACTGTGGAAATGTAGGTGAAAATGACACAGGATTCGCGGGTTAATGCGAAGTTCCAGGCTATCGTTTCTGAGCGGTGAAAGCTTTGTTTGTTTGGCTTTCTCCGGAGTCTGTAATCCCTCATTGGGGCCTGGAGCTTGAAGGTTCCAAAATGTCTTGGGTGAGACAGAACATTCAATCCTGTGTCCGGGTTTTACTGGATGCCTGCAGCCTGTGTGAGTACAAAGGTGTGACAGACCCAACCGGGACAGTGGCTTTTGGAGGAGACTGCAGGGTAGCCTACTGACTATGGGCCCCTGGCTTTTGAGGAGGGCTCTATTCTTGGAAAGTGTATGTCTGGGGGACCATTGGAGTGATCTTGCTTCGGATCCATGTCTCCCCGAAACACACAAACTCTGGGAACCTAGGACCTGGATACAGATTTGGGGCCTTTGTGCCCAAACCAGCAATTACTGCTTCACCCCCCTCCTAGACTGAGACTCAGAGCAGATGTTAATATAATCATCTCAAATCAACCTGATGCTGGGGTCTCCTGCCATAATCTGTTTACTAAGGTCTTTCTCCCATGGTATCATTTCCTCATTGTGTGCCTCCTATGTGTGCATTCCCTTTGTTAATTGAGTCACCTATCGTTTCTGTCTGTCTGCTAATCCTTTTAGAGATTTGGGCAGCCCAAGGTCTTCTTACTGGGGAACTGGTGCCTGGGTGTGCACAGAGTCACCTAGACTTGTTAATTAGTTTACTGTTTATGTTGGCTGCTCCTTAGCAATGTTAGTTATTTGACTAAAGTTTGCATAATGTGGTCAAGCTCTTACCTGATTTTGTATGGTGTATATTCTGTGTGAATTTTCAATAAAGTAAGTTCCAGGTTGCACCTAAGTTAGTGTCGTCTAGTCCTTGGGAGCAATATTCAGCTATAATAACCCGTTCCTGGCTCCAGACTGGAGGAAGCTGTATACTGACCGAAGCACCCAAGAGGAGTGCCAAGCGATCCTTTACAACAGATGTGCAGGGTCGTTATAAACCAAGCCTATGCATAGTTCAGGGCTCTCATATTGGAGGCAGGAGGTCTAAACAAGGGGTCAGAGGTGCCCCATTCAGGAGACAGGAGGTCTCAACAAGGGGTCAGAGGTGCCCCATCCAAGAGTCAGGAGACAGGAGGTCTCAAGAAGGGGTCAGAGGTGCCCCATCCAGGAGTCGGGAAACAGGAGGTCTCAAGATGGGGTCAGAGGTGCCCCATCCTGGAGACAGGAGGTCTCAACATGGGGTCAGAGGTGCCCCATCCAGGAGTCGGGAGACAGGAGGTGTCAACATGCGGTCAGAAGTGCCCCATCCAGGAGACAGGAGGTCTCAAGAAGGGGTCAGAGGTGCCCCATCCAGGAGTCAGGAGGTCTCAAGAAGGGGTCAGAGGTGCCCCATCCAGAAATCGGGAAACAGGAGGTCTCAAGATGGGGTCAGAGGTGCCCCATCCAGGAGACAGGAGGTCTCAAGAAGGGGTCAGAGGTGCCCCATCCAGGAGTCGGGAGACAGGAGTTCTCAACATGGGGTCAGAGGTGCCCCATCCAGGAGTCGGGAGACAGGAGGCCTCAACAAGGGGTCAGAGGTGCCCCATCCAGGAGTCGGGAGACAGGAGGTCTCAACAAGGGGTCAGAGGTGCACCATCCAGGAGTCGGGAGACAGGAGGTCTCAACAAGGGGTCAGAGGTGCCCCATCCAGGAGTCAGGAGGTGTCAAGAAGGGGTCAGAGGTGCCCCATCCAGGAGTCGGGAGACAGGAGGTCTCAACAAGGGGTCAGAGGTGCACCATCCAGGAGTCGGGAGACAGGAGGTCTCAACAAGGGGTCAGAGGTGCACCATCCAGGAGTGGGGAGACAGGAGGTCTCAACAAGGGGTCAGAGGTGCCCCATCCTGGAGTCAGGAGGTCTCAGTCAAAGGCCAGAGATGCCTCAGCTAGCAGCCAGGAGTCAGGTTGGCTCCTATCAGGGTGTCAGGAGAACCTCTATCTAGAGGCCAGGAGTGGGCTGTGCAACATAGCACTGTGACTAAAAGGCTGAGTAAGCAGAGTCGAGGCAACACAGTCAGAGGGACTGCTAAGGAGAATAGTGGCGCTGCTGACAAGGGAGCCAGGTGGCTCGGATTTTTTACGGTTGACTGTTCATGTTGATATGGAAGAACCCCTGCATGGGAAACTTATTTTCTATGTGAACTGTGTTGTAAAAGTGGGTTGCCATGCCCCACAATACAGCTAGGACTGGCACAGCTCATTGGAAAAGCACTTACCACATGAGTATTATCAACCCAACACCACAATACATCTATAAATTTATGAAGTAACACACATGAAAGCTTTACTCAGGATGTGGCTGCTTTTCTAAGGAAAACCAACCGTAAAAATTTGCATAGACTTCGTTTTGTTCCTGCTGAGTTTGGTTGGGACACCCAAAAGGCAGTTTCCCAACTTAGACAAACGCCTACAAGTCCTTCAGTGTTTGTGGATTGTCCACCAAGAGAAACCACAGAGGGAAAATACTGAAAAGATAGTTACCGTATTTATCGGCGTATAACGCGCACTTTTTACCCCTGAAAATCAGGGGGAAATCGTGGGTACGCGATATACGCCGATCCCCCCTGCCTCTGAGCGCCGCAGCCTAGAGCCGAGTGTACTGCGCACTGGGCTAGGCTCGGCCACGCTCGGCTCCGCCCGCCGCAGCCTAGCGTGGCCGAGTGTACTGCGCACTCGGCTAGGCTCGGCTCCGCCCGCAGCCACGCGAGAGGAGCCAAGACAAGCCGAACACACAGGGAATCCGGCTCCTCTCGGCTCCAAATACAAAAACAAACACCGCTGCAACCCGGGCAAGGTGCGGATGGACTCGCAGACACGCTGGCCGGAGACGGACACCTGGATGGAGGCCGCAGACGGACACCTCCAAAGCCGCAGACGGACACCCACAAGACTGGACGGACCCCGCGCAAGGCCGCAGACGGACGCCGGACAAGGCCGCCGATGGACGCAGGGCAAAAATGTAAGGTTTCTTTTTTTTCCTTAAACTACCTTTCTAAGCTTGGGGTGAGCGTTATATGCCGGCGCGCGTAAAAAACGGTACCTTGTGCTCGATGCAAAATCTATCACGGTAACTTCCCATTTGGATCTATACATTCCCTTTATTCATCAAAAAAAAAAGGGCCCATGACATTTCCAGCATTTGGACATACGACCGTACTAATAACACTGGCAAACCACCCAGTATTCCTACATACTACATTCTTCCCATCCACTCAGCACTAAACAATCTTCTCCACAATAAAGTGATTGTAAGGTCAGGAGGTGCATTCTAAAACCTTCTGTGTGCAGCAGCCCCCCCCCTCTGCCCCCCTAATACTTACCTGAGCCCTATTTCTATCCAGCAATGTTGCAGGAGAGTCTCGGCTGCCCGGGACTTTCCCTCCACACTGGCTGAGACAGCAGCGCAGCGCCATTGGCTCCTGCTGCTGTCAAAGTCAATGAGCCAATGAGAAGAGAGAGGGGCGGGCCGAACTTTGGCTCAGTGTCTGAATGGACACAATGGGGTTAATTTACTAAGACCCCTTTCACACTGAGGCCCTTTGCAAGTGATGTAGCACTAAAAATAGCGCCTGTAAAGCGCCCTGAAAGAGCCACTTCATTCGCATGACCAGGCAAATTGTCAGTTAAAGCGACGCAGTGCCGAATCGCAAAAACTGTCCGGGTCTTTTACCTGCATTTTGGTCCGGGTCTTAAGTGGATAGAGGAGCACCCGTTCAGGTCCCCCTAAAAAAACTGAACGATCCGCCCCTGTGAACAGGGGCCTAACACACAGAAAATGTATCCCTTTGATCTAAGAAAGAAGAGTTACAATGTTTCTACTTATCTACTAGCACAGACAATGTTGTTAAAAACTTGGCAGACTGCCCGGATTTGGCAGACTGCCAGAGTGAGCAGAGAACTCTCTACACGTGTTACATCAGTGGTTCTCAACCTGGGGGTCAAATGATGATTTGCCAGGGGTCCCCACATCCTGGGCTATTCCTGAAGCCCACACCGCTCTCCCAGCCTTTTTGACTGATCAGAACTCTCCCCAGCATTGCCACTCATCCCCCCCCCCCCCCACCAAGGAGCAAGAGAAGTAATAAAAATAGAGAATACATGGAATATAGAGGAACAGAGCGGGATAAAAGAAAGAAAAAGAGAGAAAAAGAACAAGAAAGACAGCTGGAGAGGGATGGGGAAAAAAAAGAAGAAGAGATTTGAAAAAAAGAGAGATAAAAGAGAAAGAAAGGAGAACAAAGAGAAAGAGTTGTACATCCTAAAATGTACCATAGGGGTTTTAATACTGTATGAGTGGAAGGGATTCAGGGAGTGCAAAATGTCCGTGGGTTTAGGGGTGCAAATTACTTGTCTGCAAAAATAATTTTACTGTTAGGGGTCCCCACAACTTGGAACATTTTATCAAGGGGTCACGGCACTAGAAGGTTGAGAACCACTGTGTTACATGAAAGAATAGGGAAACTGCAATAGAGATTGTGAGGGGGGGTTGAATCGAGATCGCAATTTTTTTAATGATTAATTGTGCATCTCTAGTAAGTATGACATGTTTGTTATTTAAAAAAAAAAAGAAAAGAAACGGAGACTTTAGTATCACTTTGAGTAGCAAATTACATTTAAGGATTGATTATCTTGCTCAGTCAGTACAGAGGTTAGTGTTCCCCCCAATTCATCCTCCAGTTTTCACTCTTCGAAATGTTTCATAAACCTTACTAAGAAAAATATATCATCGCAAAACAGTCTGCAAATTTGTAGAAAAACATATTTCGTAATGATTCAAATTTTTTTTTTTTTCTTTTCATGCAACAAATTTTTTTCCAGCAGCTACTCAATTTAATAAAGGAGAGAAATTGAGTTGAAGGTAATGAATGTAACACAATGACGTGTAGCAGTACATCGCACCAATAGTACATGAATATAAAATAAGCAACACTGTTATATTCCCATATACAGAACAAAAAAACACCTGGAGGGGGGGGGGAGAAAAAAATAACAATATAAAAACATTTACCGTACAATAAAAATACAAAACTCTTTATTCTTCTTACAGAGAAAGGCTTTCTGGGGGCCAAACTTACCACCTCCAATATATATATTTATTTTTGTCATCGCATTTTGGATTTTCTTTCTGCGGCAGGCAGACGCAGATAATAAACTGGGATAAAATTTGTACGTGGCTTAAAAAAAAAAAAAAAATATGACTAATGTCTGTCCTCATCCAACTATCAATACACAAGATATGTTGAAGCATACTCAGATTTTTTTCCCCCTATTTTATGATAAAAATAAAATAAAAAAATGCCGGAGTCTGCCGAATGAATGAACTGGTTCATGCTTCCCACAATAGGTTACTCGAAACGCGTATATGTACAAAGGTTGCCTTATCACATTACTAACAAAAGTTTGCTGTCGCCTTCTTGTGCTAGCAGCAACAGGCTGCCCTCCTCATGCTACATCTTTTACATGATTAATGTGCTTACCCGTTAGACTAGATATAGAGAATCTCTCTCTCTAAAAAAAAAACATGCATCCCCGGCAGAAAGCCCCGCCCCCGAGGAGCCAGAGAGCATCAAACCAGCCCCACGACCTTAAATGGTCACCTGTTTATAAACTGGATACTGAATGGCTTCTGTTCCAGAACACGGATGTGACAGGAAAAAGCTGTTTATAATGTTTTCGGATACAAGCCGATGTTAAAAAATAAAAATAAACGGTCAAGTCCTCTTGGAGTTATCTCCCTTTTTTTTTTTGTTGCACCGGCATCCTCTAATATACATCTAAATGTCACTGGAATGACATTCTTCACCTTGTGGTCAAATTTATAAGATCGATTGTCTTTCTCTCCGTTTCCGTTGCGTTCTGGAAAACAGGTGATAACTGATCACAAAGCTGAGTTCTACAGAACTGAAACGCGTAAGTCGCGCCCTTTTTCTTTCTATTCTGTTCATATGTGCAAAGACGGCTGTAAATTCTGGACCTATGAACAAAAAAAAAAAGACTCGACAAGGATCTGAATTCGTCCGGTAGACTAAGGAAATATGTACATAAGGTAGGCTAAATGAGGTTAAAGCTTTACATTATGGATTGTCGCGTTATTTTGTACAACTACCCGTCTAAAAAAAACAAAGATGGCGGAAACGATTAAAAGAGCTCTTCTTGTTATCGCTAGAGGCCACTGTCACCGATCGAGCAGCAGAGGAGATTGTGTGTAAGCGGTAACAGGGGAGCAATGATATGGGAAGCACTGAATCGAACAGCTTACGGCCATAAGGAGTCTACAGGCATGGCTTCGAAACGCATAAGCCTATGATTATGTTTGTTGAAAATGGGTTTTAAAAAACCCTTTGCGTCTGGAGGTGAAGGGGGAGGGGGATATGCGGGGGGGGGGGGGGGTCCTGCTATCGACTCAAAAGTTATTCCGAATTCGGAAAAAATGGCTTATTAGATGTAAACATGCTGCGTGCGTTAAGGGCGGGGTCGGGAAGCGTTAAGGTTTCCGGTGCAGATTTCTTCCGGGGGCGGTCTTTGGGGACGGTCAGGAACTCCGGAGCTTCGGTGGTCAGAGGGGTGGAAGGAGCACTGGAGGGTCCGCTGCGGGCGATAGAAGGCAGCGTAATGTCAGTGATGGAAATGGCGGGTGGGAAAATCCCGATTTTCTTGTTAGTGGCTTCCTGAGTGGTCCTTTCGTATTCTCGCACTTCGTCCATCGTCATGTCTGTAGGCAAGGAGGGAAAAAAATTAAACACGTTATATATAAAAAAATAAAAAAACATTAGTAAAAGATATAACTAGTCGTGAAAAAAAGAGAAAAAAGAGCTTAAAAGTTCATTCATAGTCCTCATAAGAAATCGATCAGTGATTAGTGATATAAATCAAGCCAGAAGAAGCCTCCACCATGAGTGACCAAACATGGCCGCTTACCAGATATCGATGACCTCTAATGAAAAATGCGGTCAACAAGCACAGTGAGACTCAGTAATAGGGGCCAGACTCCAGGTAGATTCAGTCATCCGGTTCACGATGCTTGCTTTATTTCCTTTAGTATCAGGATCAATTCACCACCAAGACAGTAGAATGTCTCCCAAAGTGTTAGGTATTTATTAAAAGTATTGCACTTACATAGAATAAAATGAGCCCAGCGTATCAAAGAACAAAAAAGAACAAAAAGAACACACAGTGTTGTTTCAAACCAACAAGATGGCCGCCGTTTATTCCGGTACGTCATGACGTCACATGTCCTGTCTCCACCTAATGTTCCTGATGACGTCTTATGACGACAAAGCGAGTTAGGTGGAACCACGACGTGTGACGTCAGATAGTGGCCATCTTGTTGGTTTGAAATAACGCTGTATCAAAATGTATCAATACGCTGGGCTCATTTTATTCTATGTAAAGGCAATACTTTGAATAAATACTGTTCTTTGGAGTTTACTACACTATGAGATGATTCTGCTTTCCCTATGACTGTCAAACAATACGTTTGGCTAATAGACATGTGCATGCATGAAGACGTTTGGCTAACAGGAATGCGCATGCACACAGGAGTGCACGTGGGAATGTGCGCACATGAACAGGCACATGCACGATATATGTTGTTGCTTAAGCATGCTTCTGCCTGTGCTCTAATGCTGACTAATATTCAGCTGTTCCCTGTGTCCTGTGTACTTTCACTGTGTTCCCTTGGCTGCTGACCTAGCCTACTCATGACCTGATCTCGGATCCTGCTTTTGTCTTGTCGCTAGTTCCTGACCGGACTCCTTCCTGACATTGGCTTTGCTCTTGATTTGGTACTTCGCTGCCCACCTGTTGATGACCCTGGCTGATCCAGTGACCACGCCTCTGTCTCTGATCCTGGCTTACTGACCCATTTGAGTGTCTGCCTGCTGTTTCAGTTCTGCACTCCGTTGAGTGTTCCTGCTGCAAATCTGCTGGGAGCTCTGACCAGCCACACGTCCCGGCCCTGCAGCAAGTGGAGTGCTTCCTTAACCGTAGCTGAGCTTCTGTGCACGGCTTGGAACCGCATCTCCTGCTGAAAGTCCCCCGATCTACATCTGCAGGCACTCGTGTTTCTCCTGTCCCTGGGGCACCCTCTGTTTCACTTCCAGTGGAACCTAGGCTAGAGATACAAGAGAGGCCGACCTCGTAATTTCAAATCTCCTCTCTGGTACGTGACATATGACCTGTATGTTTTGGGAGATGTACTACTGTCTGGGTGGTGACTTGATCCTAATATTGGAGGAAGTGGAGCAAGCGGTGTGAACCGGATGACAGATTCTACCTGGAGTCTGGCCCCAATTACCTCTCTGTTGGAAGGGTAATTAATATAATTTTTGGATTTTCTACATATCTGTTTTCATTCCCAACGGTCAACCAGGCTGATGCTTGCAGTTCCCTGGAGGGCAGGATGTCCCCTCTAAGTTGGAATGTAACGAAATTAAGCCTCTAACTTTACATGACACTTGATTAGCCACTCCACAAACAAGCTTCAAAGAGAGGTGTAACTGGCAAAATAAGTAATGGCAATGATCAAAGACCAGCAAGCTATTGGAGATGATATGGGAAATACTGCCCCCAGAGGCCCAGTACGGCAGGACAGTCCGTAATATAATCTATTGAGGAGGATTGCCCTGTGAACACACTGATTTGTCCAAAAGCAAATGTGGCTGGCAATAGGGGGGGGGGGTTGAATGAGATACGACTGAGGTTCTTTAAATAGGGCTGTTTGAAACAGAGAGCCCTCTTTAACATCTGAGCTCAGCCAGTGAGGAGTCTACCAAGAGGATGTGTTAAGCATATGTACTGTTTTATTGTTGTTATAGGCTTTATAGATATCTGCTGTTTAGTGTGTGATGTTCCTATTTTCTTGGGAAATAAATAAGATATTGTTTACCAGCATATGTGTCTGTCTTCATAGCTAACTTAATATCATTAGGCCTAGTATAGTCTGATAATCTAGCAATTATAGGGATATACAATTGATACATATCTGCAATAGCTATATAGGTTACAATAGAGTGCATAGTATTGCAAATTTTTACTTCACCCTCCAATGAGTTTTAACTGCACTTGTTGAGCGCTTTTTCATTAGTGGTCATGGATATCTGGTAAGAGGCCATGTTTGATCACTGATGGTGGAGGATACTTCCGGCTTGATTGACATCACTCACCACTGATTGGTTTCTTATGAGGACTATGAATTAACTTTTAAGCTCTTTGTTGTTTGCACACTTTTAACCCACCTTTAATTGCACTATTTATGTCTTTTGGAACACAGTGCTGCACTTTCACCTTTTTTACATTTAAAGAGCATTGAAATGGGAACCTCTCACGATTGGTCAAACCTATCCAAAAGCAGATTATACCATTTCCAGGCTCCCGGCTGGTTCCAGTGCCCGGAACTAGTGATAAAAAAAATGGCTCCTTCCATGGAAAGACTAAAAACTCCTTTTCAAATAAATATGAGCAGCCACGTCAAGCTTCCTTTATTATTTAAATAGCTTTTTTATTAGCATTGGCGGTGCATCCATAAAGGGTGCAGGGCGCCTCCCCCTCTCTCCTGCACCTCTCTATCACCATAGATAGATTCATGCATTGCATGAATCTATCTATGGTCGCCGCTGCCACCCAGGTTTTAGGTGTCTGGCCCCTTGTCGCACACCGGGAACCTAAATTACAGCAGTGGGTGTGTTTTTTGGAAGCACCTGATTAGAGCCATAGGCTCTAATAGGCGTTCAAAATGGTGAACAGCGGACACCATGCTGGGCATTCGCTGTTCACTCAGCTGTGTGTTAGGAAAGCAAATAAATCGCTTTCCTAACACTGACCCGCCTCTCAGCCAATCAGGTAGCCGGGTCTGTCACATGATTGGCTGAAACGACAGGCGCTGTGATTGGACGCCGCTTATCAGGGGTCCAATCATAGGACAGGGAGAAGACATGGAGGACACCGGACATCGCTCGCCGACTGCCGCCATCACCCGCTGCCCAACCGAGACAGGGTAAGTGCCGGGCGGGGGGCACAGTGGCAGCATTTGGGGCACAGTGGCAGCGATAAATGGGCACAGTGGCAGTGATTAATGGGCACAGTGGCAGCATTTTGGGCACAGTGGCAGCGATAAATGGGCACAGTAGCAGTGATTTATGGGCACAGTGGCAGCAATTAATGGGCACAGTGGCAGCATTTGATGGCACAGTGGCAGCGTTTGATGGCACAGTGACTGCGTTTGATGGCACATTGGCAGCAATTGATGGCACAGTGGCAGCTTTTAAAGTCAAAGTGGCTGCGTTTGATGGCACAGTGACTGCGTTTGGTACAGTGGCTGTGTTTGATGGCACAGTGGCTGCAATTTTTTATTTTTTTTTCCAAATCTTTCAATTCGAGAGCACAGTGGCAGCGTTTAATGGGCACAGTGGCACCATTTGGGGCACAGTGGCAGCGATAAATGGGCACAGTGGCAGCGATAAATGGGAACAGTGGCAGCATTTGGGGCACAGTGGCAGCATTTAGTTGGCACAGTGGCAGTTTTTGATGGCACAGTAGCTGCGTTTGCTGGCACAGTGGCTGCGTTTGATGGCACAGTGGCTGTGTTTGATGGCACAGTGGCAGCATTTAGTGGGCACAGTGGCAGCTTTTGATGGCACAGTAGCTGCGTTTGATGGCACAGTGGCTGTGTTTGATGGCACAGTGGCAGCATTTAGTGGGCACAGTGGCAGATTTTGATGGCACAGTGGCAGTTTTTGATGGCACAGTAGCTGCGTTTGATGGCACAGTGGCTGCGTTTGATGGCACAGTGGCAGCATTTAGTGGGCACAGTGGCAGCTTTTGATGGCACAGTGGCTGCGTTTGATGGCACAGTGGCTGCAATTGATGTTTTTTTTCCAGAATATTTCAGTTTGTTTGTGCCCCCCCCAAAATTTTTGAGCACAAGCCGCCAGTGTTTATTAGAGATATTTCCTAAAGATTCTCTCGCTTGTGCCCCCCGAATTTCTTGGTCAAAGGAGAGTCAGAGATTTCAAATCACTGCAAAAAGTAACAAAAGGGTTCTGAGGAAATATATTTAGATATTTAATAACATACGGAAGTGCTTGGACTGATTTGCACTTGAGGGGGCCCTGTCCTAAATATAAACCTTGGGGAATGGATGTTGGCCGTAAACCACGGAAAAGAAAATGGCGCACTACAGAGTTGTGGCCCTTGGAAGCCAATCCCAAATCTTTGCTTAATTTGTCTATAAGCTGAAAGGTAAAATCTAATTGGTTTCTATTCTTGTTTTCTTTTCTCTGTTTTCTTATAAATCATACCCCTCAGTGTAGGATGACTTTACAGAGGGAAACCCAGGATTATCTCTCCAGACATGGTCCAAAATGAGACTTCACCGTGACACATGTGTAGCGCCCTGCTCCCAAATGACTGGGCGCTATGTTAAATTTAGTGGGTGTCTGAGCGATAATGTGGCTCAGACTGTAAGATTTATTCTAAATTAACCTCTGTCCTGGCAGTGGCTGTGCCTGATGGCATTTTCCCACTGTTGCCTGTGGGTGGCGATACCCCCACAGGCCAGTGTTGGAACACGGGCAAGCCACAGGGACATTGAGTGTCTTTTCTCTGGTACAGCCCAGTGGAAGTGGTGCCACGCTGTGCATGCCGGTAAGGGATACTTAAGGGGCAGACGCCATATTTTGGGGTCCTTCGCCTCATGGCCCTCCTGGCACGAGGTATGTGTTGTGTGATTTCTGGCCTCGGGACCACGTTGGCCCGAGGCTGCATCTCTGCTAGTAGGCCCAGTTATGCTGACTGGGGCCTACGAATCAAGAGGGATCCTAAGCTGTCCATCTAAGTCACAGGTGTCAAACACAAGGTCCGAGGGCCGAATCTGGCCCTCCAGGCCATTTCATGTGGCCCTTGCACCTCTCCTGCAGCTGCAGGAGAGCTCCAGCCCTCTTCTGGTCCTCCACCAGACCCTTACTTTCTGCTTTCAAGCAATGCATCCAGCTTCTTCCCAGCAGCAGCACAAGGAAAGGGGGGTGCACTGTGATGTAAGGGAGAGTGGGGGACTCAACTTCTGATGGTGGGTTGTCTCTTGACATTTAATGTAAAGGGGAGGGGATGCTCTGGACATCTAATCTTACAGATACAACCGGTCCTTGTGAGGGCAATCATAATGCTGATGCGGCCCACCATGACATTGAGTTTGACACCCCTGATCTAAGTGAAGGAAGCTACACTTAATGAAGGAAACCGGGGGAGGACCTGCCCTGGAGGAGACCAAGCGGAAGGCTTATGTCTCGGGATAGGCCTGGTGACTTTATTAAGGAGGGATCCACAATTCAAGTTGTCCTACAGTTCGCTGGGTCGGCTTAAAGGCTCTTTAACTGTACGGATGGAAGTTCGGGGATTACATCCTGTGGCAGAGGATTCCGGACTGTTCAATTTGTTCTCAATCAGTCTGTGGCAGAGACTGTTAGCGAACTGGTTCGTGCATCATCCCGGCTGCTAGTCCATGTGAGAGGGGTCTTTTCTGGGTGAGAGGGGTCTATCCGGGTGAGCAATACCCACTCAGGAGGGAGTGGCAAAAGACTTTGAAGTTCAGGGGTTTTCCCCCAGTGATCTGAATGAATGAATGAATGAATGAATGAATGACTTGTATAGCGCAACGCATGCGAACTGAATCGCCTCTGGGCGCTTTTTCCAGCCAGTAACTGCTTGGCTGGTGCGGTCGTTTTTACCCCGTAGGATCATGACACGCTAGGGACACACAGTCATACACACATATATACATATATACTGGGCCAATTTGGACAAGATCCAATTTACCTACCAGCATGTCTTTGGAGTGTGGGAGGAAACCGGAGTACCCGGAGGAAACCCACGCAGACACAGGGAGAACATGCAAACTCCAGGCAGATGGTGTCGTGGTTGGGATTCGAACCAGCGAACCTTTTGCTGCTAGGCGAAAGTGCTACTCACTGCACCACTGTGCTGCCCTCCGGATCTGTACCGTGTACCTGAACCTTCCCCCCTTCATCCTTCTACCTTCATCACAAGTTTGAGCAAAAAGAATAAAACCTGACAGTTAGAGGTTTTACATCTTGTGTGGACATTGGAATTATGTCAGACTTTCTTCCCCTAGACAACGAATGTTGAGGTAACGTGCAGGCCCGAAACTAACCAGCAGCTCCTACGGGGGTAGTGCTACACGTGGATTATACCTCAGTAGCTCACTCCAGTTCTCTCTGACTCCATCCAAGGCTGTAAGCATTAAGAGATAACGGATGAGGAATTGTGGAAAGGCTCAGCACGCTGTCATATTGGTCTCAGCTGCTATCTTAATCAATAGAGGGGTGGGTACCTTAACTGTGTTAGTGGTATTAAACGTGGTGGTCTTCATCAAAATGGTGATCGTCTACACACAGACACCAACTCCCTGTTGCATAAATGTGAATTAGATGGGTAAAAAGATGGCTTCAGATATTGTTCTCCACCTGTAGAGCACTCCTCGACACGTTTCGTCATTTCCTGGCTTAATCGCAGATTAGTGGTGGTCTTTATGTCATGCCGTGTCCAGGATTTGATCCCAGGGTCTGGTGTTCTTAGATGGTTTTCCTATGTCCTGAACCACCAGCGAACTGGTTTTAAGTTAGCATCCTAGTTATGTTCTTTTTCACTTGTGGGGATGTTTGCTCCACCCTGGGACCAGCTGTCAGCAGTCTTCCCTATATATTCTCACTTCCCCTTCCTGTCCGTGCCTTAGGATAGGTTTACGTGTATGCTGTTTGTGGATGCTCTTAGTTTCGGTTTCTAAATTGGCTCGTTCTTGACCTCGATTCTTGGATTATCCCTTGTACTTTTGCTTGTCTCGTCGCCGACCCCGCCTGGCTTATTCTAGACTACGATTATTGGATTTTCCCTTGGACCTTGTATTCCTTTGCAGCCGACCCTACCTGGCTTGTTTGACTGCGTTCTTGGATCGTCCTCTTCCCTCCTGGGATCCTGTCTACAGCCTGTGAACCGTGTGTTCTGCATCTGCACCTGCCTTTGCGGTTCCTTATTTCCTGGCTGCAGGAGATCTCAGCTGCCCCTCCACCTGACACCGGGATAACAAGACTACTGGTCCGGAAAGCTGAGGGACGGTTGTAGTCTCCTGGCAGACCTGACAGTATGAAGACTTACACTAGGGCAGGGATATGCAATTAGTGGACCGCCAGCTGTTGCAAAACTACAAGTCCCATCATGCATCTGCCTCTGGGTGTCATGCTTGTGGCTGCCAGAGTCTTGCTATGCCTCATGGGACTTGTAGTTCTGCAACAGCTGGAGGTCCGCTAATTGCATATTCCTGCCCTATGGGAGGTCCTAGGAGAAAAGGGATCTTTACCAGCACTCCTTGGTATAGTGTAAATCTTGTCCTATCTTCACATAAAGCAACGGGCATCTAAAAGCCGACATTTCAGGACCTTGCAGGATCCCTTTTTCTTAGGCATAGTGGGAGGTCCAGACACAGACTTGAACTGGATGGACTATTGTCTTTATTCAACCTTCCCTACTATGTACAGTAACTATGTAACTGTATATTTTGCTCTTGGAGAGCTGCGAATGTGATTCACACTGAAAAATCCCAAATATCACTTTTTAGTAAAAGGCTATAATAACCCCCCCCCCTTAATAATTGCTATATCCCGCCCCAGCCAGTTTTTCTATAAGAGCAGTAAAAGGAACGTACGCTTTCTTTGGCACCACTGTCTATTTCATCTCTTGTTGGTGAAAGTCGGTTGCAAACTTTAATATTCGTTTTGAATTGCATGTTTTTTTCATACTGGCGCACGTCATCGATCGTCATATCTGCAAAGACGGAAGATTTACAGACTGAAGTGGGCGAAGAAGGAGAGGGATGTATAATGGATCCTACTGCGCCAGGGCAGAAGAGCAGGCGGAAGATAGGTGGGGTAGGGATCAGAGAAGAATGGAGGCCACTAGCTTTATAGAGAGTGACCCTCATAAAGTTAGTCTGAATCAGGAGCAGGAAGGGTTAGACCAGGCGGAGGAAACGTGAGGCTCGCTAGTGTCTGAAGAACTACAAGCGCCATGCTGGGACTTGCAGTTCTTCCTCCAGAGGGAGATTGCTTGTCTCTGGGTCAGGAGGAGCTACAGGAGGAGCAGGACAGGCAGTCAGCTACGGAGGGTATAATAATCAAAGCGTGGAGCGACAGAGGACCCTGCCAAGCCAAGATCTCTTAGGAAAGATTTAAGAGATCTCTTCAGCGAGAGGGAAAGATGTGGAGATGCTGCAAACTACACTTACCTGATCAGAAAACAAAGGAAGAAATGGTTAAAAAAAATAAAAAATAATTCCACATTCAGCATCATCAACAGTTGTCTGTTCCTGACCTCCACTGAGCAGCACATCGCATCGCAGACTATCACCCCCCCCAGACATCAACAGCTCTCTAGATAATACTAAGAACGTAGGCATGCAAACAGGTTGCCCACACCCCAATGACCTTGTATGCTGCAGATGCCCCCCTGTTTAGACCTGTGATATTTCACCAAAGCCCCCTAATGGGTCTTCTAAAAAAATCTGTAAAAAAATAATAAAAAAATCGTAAATAAAAATGAAAAAAATTATAAAAAATGTTCATTTTTTAAAAATAATTAATTGTAAAAAATAATAAAAAATTAAATGATAAAATAAAAACTACTGACACTGTCCTTTGCCCCACTGACACCAAACTCTGCCCTGCTGACATCGTCCACTGCTCTGACACCGGCAGTATATACTGTATACAAATGCACACGCATATGTGTTTGAGCTTTGGGGTGCACACCCTAATGCAATAGGCTGTGCACACCTATGACTAAGAACTAGTATATGTGTGTATATATATATATATATATATATATATATATTGTAACGGAATGACCCGTGATACTCTGAATCTTTTGAAGGATGCGGTGTACTCCTGTGCCAGCTTCACCAATGACTCTTGGGTCTAGGGTCATCCTATGTCCCTTAGGGGCATAGGATGACTGAGAAATGATATCAAATTACATGAGATGGGACATTACTGATAATTCATGTATTGCAGGATATCTTGAAATATTACAAGTTGTTCCTTATGAACAAGTCAATAGACTGTTGAGGTGTTAATTGAGTCGGGCTCCTAAGATATTCCATTGTCCATTGTGTGATGCTAATGTTTTGTGTCTATTGTACTAATTAAGTCTGTAAAGGTCAGATGTCTAACTTTAAGGTGTTAATTAAGTCTGGCTTCTGAAAGACCTTTCATTGTGGATGCTAATAAAACTGTATGGTGTGAAAATACTATTGATGATAATATGTGATGTGAATAGCAGGTGAGAGTCATAACGTCTGACCTTTTAGGTGTAGTAATTAGGTGATGTTAATTATGTCAGATCGGTGCCGAAAAGTTTGTGGGATGTGTATTGGAGACTCTGTAGCCCCCCCCCCCCATTGTGTGATGTGTGGGTGGAGTGTGTCTTTGTCCCTGTGATTACTGCAGTATGCTTTTTGGTGTATAAAAGACTGAGTTTTACCAATTAAAAGTATTCATTCATTTTGGAACCAGAGAACAGAGCTGTGCGTGTCTCGTTCATTCTGGGAAATGGAATGGGTCGTGTCTGCCGGATTGTGGAGTGTCGGATAAGCTGTCTTGGGTTGGTGGAGTGGAAATCGTAAACGGTGGTGACCGTTACATATATATATATACACACACACACACATTTTCACTTAGGGGTGTCCTGACTTTTGTTGCCAGCGGTTTAGACATGAATGGCTGTGTGTTGAGTTATTTGTTATACAAGCTGTACACTCCCTACACAACATTGTAGATACAAAGTGTAATTTCTTCAGTGTTGTCACATGAAAAGATTTACACAAATGTGGCTGAGGGGTGTAAATATATATATTTACTTTTGCTCACTCTTTCATTTATTAGAGAAATATCTCTCACCTACCACACAAACCTAAAAATCTGGAATCTACAATACCAACAGAACAGGCACTTTGTGGACAATAGCTGAATGCGGACGGCTCATGCGATATACTCGGGGGTGGCCCCGCACCCCACTATTACAGAGAAATAGATTATTGTTATTATCATTATATAGTCATGAGCTAGAAAGGAGAAGGCGACAGAGCAAGGGAAGCGCTGTAAGGATCTTCTGGGAAATAAAGGGTTAAACAGCATCCATAGAATATCAATGTAATCAGCATTTAGAAATGGATCCGAGGCTCACCCACAATGCAGCATCTTACAGAGAGAACATCATGTATGCAGATTGCTATTGCTTATAAACAATATACATATATATTCTAAAATATAACATTATAATTGTGATCTGAAATGTTTGTGCCATTTAAGGAAGAACAAGAATAAAATATTTTCGTAGACTGCTTTTATTTGGAGTGTGAGCAGCACTCCATTATGTGTTATGGCTAGCTTGTTATATATACAGAAATACAATGTCCCTTGAGGCCAGCTAAATTTACAGAAGCATACTCAAAGGAACTATTAAACATTACTTCCACTGCATTGAAAATCAATATTTGATTATGATGAAAATCAATATTGGTTCTCTTTGAAAACGTATTGGCTGAATTTTGGAAATGATGTTGCAGTTCCAAAAATCACCACCAGAGGCACAGCTGTATCACAGGAAACTAAATATTGATTAGTGAGCTATTCAATAATAATTTTTTTTTTGAAGATTACAGCTGGATAAATCTATATTGGTGTCTTACCAGAGGTCTAAATAACGGGATAGGGCAATTGTGCAGATAAGTTCAGTGTGCCCAGTACAGGAGGGGGGGGGGGCTCCACATTTGGGAGGGGGCGTTGTAAAAAAACTACAATAGATAGCATGCAGTGTTTGGGTCACATAACATTTTTTTCCAAATATCGCATCTAATAAGAATTTGGGGGGGAACCTCACGCCTAAAATCAAAATCAAAATTGGCATGAGGCCCCCCCCCCCCCCTAAATCCATACTAGACCCAAAAGGGCCTGCTGTGGATTGGGGGGGACCCCAAGCAGTTTTTTTGTTTTGATTTCATTCTGCAAGCGAGTCATGGTTGTAAAAGCGGTGCTCCAAGCCCGCCCCCCCCCCACAGAAAAATTTAAAGCCAGCAGCTACACACACTGTACACATACTGCAGCTGCTGACTTTTAATATTAGGAGACTTACCTGTCAGCGAATCCAGTTAATGTCGGCACCCCAGCTAATGTTTCCATCGGCTCTCGGGCGCTGCCGCCACCGTAGCCTGTAAGGCCTTGTGGCTTCACAGCCAATTTCCTACTGCGCATGCATGAATTGCACTGCGCTTTCTGCATGGCCCGGCAGCGGGGAAGGAGGAGAGGGCTAAAAATTCAGACGGACCTCGCTAACGGAAGTGGGGATGGGTACATGTCAAAAACAGGTACCCCCCCTCGAAAGGTGCTAAATCTGGCACCGGAGGGGGGAGGAATCAGATAGGCGCACACCTCCCAACTTTCTGAGATGGAAATGAGGGACACTAATTAGCAAAACGTATGTGGGCATAAGACACACCCCCTTCCACGCCCCCTCAAAATGAGAATTATACAAACTTTTTGATAGATAAAAAGTGCATTTTATATACAACTATATAGACCAACATGAGGGACAAATGAGGCGGAAAGAGGGACATTGTTCCAAATCAGGGACAGTCCCTTGAAATCAGGGACAGTTGGGAGCTATGTAGGCGGAGCTTCAACTTTTGGGTGGAACTCCGCTTTAAGGACGTGGCGGGTGGCAGACTCCTTAACAACCAGCTATTCCTTGGTTGTTAAGGATGCTGGTAGGTGCCGGAGTTAGAAAACCGCTACTAAAATACGGTATCATTTCAATAAATAGCACATGCAGTATTTTTGTAGCGTTCTTTAGTGAACTGCAAAATAATTTTTGAAAAACGCTTTTTGGCTGATAGCATTTTGTGAATGGAGCCCTGGATGCCTAGATCCCGAAAATTCATTTTGGGATCTGTACATCCTTCTAATAGGAGGAAGAGAAATGATCAGCTGCCTCAGTAGGGGTTTGCTGTGGATGGACAGTACTAGGAAAGGTTGAACTTAGACTTCCTCAGGGAGGGGGGACACTAAAAGTACCTCTTCCTGTTATTGTCAGTCCCCCCCCCCCCCCGTACCTTAATTTCTCCATTGTCTCCTATACCTCACCTCTCCAGCACTAAAACTGAATGTTCTATTCAGAGAATTTACTGCCTTGTTTTGTAGTTGAAGGTTTTTTGTAGCTCTCATTGTAAAACCAAGTGGAGGAATCATAATTCCTGCAGCCTACACAACAGCAGGAAGGGTTTTTAGCGATTCGGGGCTGGTAGTCAGAATTTGTCAGTCTGCTGGTGCCAGGACCGGGGGATAAAGTATGAGAGGCTGGCTCCAATCGTACAAAAACATTTTTATATTTCAAATTGACTCCAACAACCCACTAAGAGAATGAATACAATTCTCATTTCTGTATAGCTGTCTGCCTGGGTAGGTGAGCTTGTAAGATTGCCTAGGTTCTAATTTCCAGAATGGTTCTGAATCTGCCTCCCCCCCCCCCCCATACCGGATAAGTGGTCTTAGTTCCAAGCACTGGCTCTGAACATTGCTCCTTGTAGTTACCTTACAAGAAAGCAGGTTACATATCTCGTGCACTAGCTTGGACACATGCACAGCCTGGGTAAAAAGTTCACAATTCACATCCCCCTACCCTTCCCTCCTCTCCAGCTCTCCCAGGATTGGCTGCCTTTCCTGGATGTTTATCATAATATGGGGTGTGATCCACAGTTCAGTGTGATGAGGAAATGTATGGTGCAGTGAACAGACAGCAGAATATACATAGACACACTGGTGCGATTCGGGAACCCTGCGAATCCACTGCGGGTTCCTACATCGCACCCGACTCACATGGCAGTTCACACTTCCATATGCGAACTGCTGGTGAGTGTCATACAATGGTAATGTCACCCCCATCTCAGCTCGCATATCGCACTGCGAACTGAAAGTTTGGACATGAATCGGATCGCATATTTTCACTGAACAATAAAAGAGGATTGCTCAGAGCTGGATTAACTCTGTGTGGCAAGACTGGGCACAGATGATAGGAAATCTTATTCTGTACATTGTGACATAAAAAAAATCCACTTTAACCCTTTAACCCTTTCCGTGCCAGTGTTGTTGTGATCACAGGACACAGCCCAGCACAGATCAGGATATGGGCGTTGTAATATGCACTCCTGATCACGTGACGGCTGTGGCCAATCACAGCCGTCACAATGTAAACAGAGATTTTTGGGTTACGGTGTTGCATGACCGCGCAATTCTCATTCAAAGTGCGACAGCTCTGAAAATTGGTCTGGAAAGGATGGGGGTAAAGGTGTCCGGTAATTAACAATTTTATAGTTTGTTGGAAAAGGGTTAAAGAGCAGGGCTTTTTGTCTCGGAAAGCAGGTGCAGGAACTCCCTCCTTCTTAGTCACCTCTTGTGTTCACCCCCTACCCACCTCCAAGCACCATTCATTGGTTCCACTCCTTACCCAGCTCCGAGCACCGTTCCTTGGTTCCACCTCCGAGCACCGTTCCTTGGTTCCCCCCCCCTACCCACCTCCGAGCACCGTTCCTTGGTTCCACCCCCTACCCACCTCCGAGCACCGTTCCTTGGTTCCACCCCCTACCCACCTCCGAGCACCGTTCCTTGGTTCCCCCCCCTACCCACCTCCGAGCACCGTTCCTTGGTTCCACCCCCTACCCACCTCCGAGCACCATTCATTGGTTCCACTCCTTACCCAGCTCCGAGCACCGTTCCTTGGTTCCACCTCCGAGCACCGTTCCTTGGTTCCCCCCCCTACCCACCTCCGAGCACCGTTCCTTGGTTCCACCCCCTACCCACCTCCGAGCACCGTTCCTTGGTTCCACCCCCTACCCACCTCCGAGCACCGTTCCTTGGTTCCCCCCCCTACCCACCTCCAAGCACCGTTCCTTGGTTCCACCCCCTACCCACCTCCGAGCACCGTTCCTTGGTTCCACCCCCTACCCACCTCCGAGCACCGTTCCTTGGTTCCACCCCCTACCCACCTCCGAGCACCGTTCCTTGGTTCCACCCCCTACCCACCTCCGAGCACCGTTCCTTGGGTCCACCCCCTACCCACCTCCGAGCACCGTTCCTTGGTCCCCCCCTACCCACCTCCGAGCACCGTTCCTTGGTTCCACCCCCTACCCACCTCCGAGCACCGTTCCTTGGTTCCACCCCCTACCCACCTCGAGCACCGTTGCACTCCTTACCCACCTCCGAGCACCGTTCCTTGGTTCCACCCCCCTACCCACCTCCGAGCACCGTTCCTTGGTTCCACCCCCCTACCCACCTCCGAGCACCGTTCCTTGGTTCCACCCCCTACCCACCTCCGAGCACCGCTCCTTGGTCCCCCCCCCTACCCACCTCCAAGCACCGTTCCTTGGTTCCACCCCCTACCCACCCCCGAGCACCGTTCCTTGGTTCCACCCCCTACCCACCTCCGAGCACCGTTCCTTGGTTCCACCCCCTACCCACCTCCGAGCACCGTTGCACTCCTTACCCACCTCCGAGCACCGTTCCTTGGTTCCACCCCCTACCCACCTCCGAGCACCGTTCCTTGGTTCCACCCCCTACCCACCTCGAGCACCGTTGCACTCCTTACCCACCTCCGAGCACCGTTCCTTGGTTCCACCCCCCTACCCACCTCCGAGCACCGTTCCTTGGTTCCACCCCCTACCCACCTCCGAGCACCGCTCCTTGGTCCCCCCCCTACCCACCTCCAAGCACCGTTTCTTGGTTCCACCCCCTACCCACCCCCGAGCACCGTTCCTTGGTTCCACCCCCTACCCACCTCCGAGCACCGTTCCTTGGTTCCACCCCTTACCCACCTCCGAGCACCGTTGCACTCCTTACCCACCTCCGAGCACCGTTCCTTGGTTCCACCCCCTACCCACCTCCGAGCACCATTCCTTGGTCCCCCCCCCTACCCACCTCCAAGCACCGTTCCTTGGTTCCACCCCCTACCCACCCCCGAGCACCGTTCCTTGGTTCCACCCCCTACCCACCTCCGAGCACCGTTCCTTGGTTCCACCCCCTACCCACCTCCGAGCACCGTTCCTTGGTTCCACCCCCTACCCACCTCCGAGCACCGTTGCACTCCTTACCCACCTCCGAGCACCGTTCCTTGGTTCCACCCCCCTACCCACCTCCGAGCACCGTTCCTTGGTTCCACCCCCTACCCACCTCCAAGCACCATTAAATACATTCAGAGCTGGAGGTGCCGGAACTGTGTTCCCCCGCGTTCCTGCAGAAAAAAAGCCCTGTTAAAGAGAACTTGGTTTGTAAAGCACCGGTGTTGTGTAGGAGGCAAAACTGCAACCTCAATGTAAGAGAATTAAAATGTCTTATTTGTATCACTTCTCTACAGACAATGCTAGCGCTATCTCAGTGTATGTCTGTCTATAGATTACAACAACCCGCATCCTAGAGAGTGAGCAGACTTACCATACCATTCATCGATCCATGCAAACGCTTGTCGGTGGCCAATAAGCAAGATATCTTTCACCACCTGCCAATCAAAAAAAACACGTCTGACTTCAGACAAGATACATAAAAAATAACAAAGAGAAGGACAGTCTGGACTAAATGTCTAGTTCAGCCTTTCTTAACCTTTTCAACATGGAGGAACCTTTGAAATACCTTTCCAGTCTTAGGCAACCCTCTGCTTAAAATGACCAGATCTACAATTCTTGATACATTAGCGTGATGGTCGGTGGGAAGCATGCTCCTAAAGCTCCGTACACGGGGGCCAAATATCAGATGGGATATCAGCCGGTTCAATGGAAACAGGCCAACATTCAGCCTGTGTGTATGGCAGCCGGACCAACAGAATCAGGCTGAACAGCCAGCTTCTGTCGAAGGGGCGTGACTGAAAATGTCTGCCAATCGGGATCGGATCAGCGTTCTCAGCCAATGGCTGGTGTGTTCTGATTAACCACTTAAGGACCCCCTACCAACTATATACGTCAGCAGAATGCACGGCTGGGCGCAGGCACGTACAGGTACGTCGCCTTTAGGAGCCCAGCCACGTGACCGGGTCCGAAGCTCCGTGGCCGTGCCCGTGGGACCCGATCGCCGCCGGTGACCCGCGATCGGTCACAGGAGCTGAAGAACGGGGAGAGGTGAGTGTAAACACACCTTCCCCGTTCTTCACTGTGGCAGTGACACTGATCGTTTGTTCCCAGATATAGAGAATGACAGATCAGTGACGTCACGCCTACAGCCACACCTCCCTACAGTAAGAATCACTCCCTTAGGGCACACATAACCCCTTAGCGCCACCTAGTGGGACATTTTGTTAGTCTGCTACTGGTGGGCTCCTGGTATTGTGTGAAAGTGTCCTGTGTTTATACTTATGATAATGTGTATTCTGTCTTCTGAGCTAGAAGACGGCAAGACTGACCTGAAAGGTCATACCTCTGAGTCACCTAGGCTGGTTAAATGACTAGTTATCTAGCTCATGTTAATTTATGTCTCTGGTTACAGTTTGTATTGTTAGGGTAAAATGATCGGGGGGGGGGGGAGACCTCCTCCTCAAGTGTACAAAAGTCTGTATGCTTGTTCTAATAAACAGTTCTATTTCTGGTGTACTCCAAAACTGGTGTTGCCTGGTTCTTGGGGTTACTATCGCCAGATCCATTGGTCTCGTGTTCCAGGACTTGGGAAGCAGCTTCTCGGCGGGAAATACCCAACAGGGCATCTGGAGTCCGTTACAGAGCCCACGTGAGGTGCAGGCGTTTCTTATTTTGACAATTTACCACGGAGGCGAGCCGGGGGCTAGGTGTGTGTTCCAGTGGGCAGGAATATCAGTTACATCTGGAGTGGTGAGATCTTTTCATATGGTTTTAGAACAAGCGCCCTACAATGCAATCATGTGTGATTAGGAACTATGGGATTGCAGCTGCCAACTGACTTTTTGCTGGCAATGAAAATGCATGCGCTTCGCTCCCTTCAAAGATCCTATTGGTTGTCAGAAAGTTTCTTCATTACAGTGATGTTAAATAAAGAATTATGTGTGGGTAGACATTCATCCCAACATATCATCACCCACCTTATGCACAAACTGCTCCACCCGGGTCTGTAGACCCCACACTTCGAACTTTACAGCAACCAGCTTATAGGAACACATGACTGGCTCCTGAGTCTCTCTCCAGCCTTCCTTCAGGAGACCCCGGCCTGTCTTCTCCGACTTGAAGGTCTTGGGGTCCTGGAAAAAAAAAAATAATCATGGAGGTATGTACCAAGATGCTGCATACGTTTTATCTTGTATTACAGAAAATGATACATTGTCACCAATAGAGCCATCTTAATAGCATCATGGGCCCCTGGGCAAAGTAATCATCTGGGGCCCTTACCAGCCTGCCCCAATTTACACACCTACTCTGAAGAATTAAAGTATAAATAGTTGACAGAAATAAACACATTTATTAGTACTTTCAATAAAATCGATTTTAAACAGTAAGAAAACAAACCATAAAATCAAAGAGTAAACAAAATAGGGGGGGGGAGTCAGGAGGACACAATACAGAGGGAGATCATGAGGGCACAGTTATGGGGGTGGGGTCCGGAGGGCACGGTATGGGGGAGAGGGGGTGTCGTCAGGAGGGCAAAATACGGGGGGATCAGGAGGGCACAGTACAGGGGGGGATCAGTAGGGCACAGTACAGGGGGGGATCAGGAGGGCACAGTACAGGGGGGGATCAGGAGGGCACAGTACAGGGGGGATCAGTAGGGCACAGTACAGGGGGGGGATCAGGAGGGCACAGTACAGGGGGGGGATCAGGAGGGCACAGTACAGGGGGGGTCAGGAGGGCACAGTACAGGGGGGGATCAGGAGGGCACAGTACAGGGGGGATCAGGAGGGCACAGTACAGGGGAGGATCAGGAGGGCACAGTACAGGGGGGATCAGGAGAGCACAGTATGCACAGTTCTGGTCACACCTGGTACATGACACGGTCGGATTATCCGACAACAGCCTGTGATCACACAATTCCCGTCGGAAAATCTGATCGTGTGTACGAGGCTTTAGGCTTTTTAGATATGTTACTAAATACATAAAATATAAATTGCTACTAATATTAAAGTAGATGTAAACCCCCCAAAAAATTTTTTTTGATGTCTCAATGTAGAGTATAAGATTTCCTATCATCTGTGCCCAGTCTTGCCGCACAGAGTTAATCCAGCGCTGAGCAATCCTCTTTTATTGTTCAGTGAAATAAAAACAGACTTCCAGATAAAGACCAAAGTCCTTGCTTGAGTGACAGGTTATTTACATATCTCATGCACTAGCTTGCAGACATGTACAGCTTCTTTGAGAAAAATTTTGAAAACATTTAATCAAAACACAGGAAAGACAGCCAATCCTGGGAGAGCCGGACGGGAGAGGAGGAGAGGGGAGGGGGATGTGAATTGTGCACTTTACAAAAGCTGTGCATGTCTGCAAGCTAGTGCCACGAGATATGCAAATAACCTGTCACTCAAGCAAGGACTTTGGTCTTTATCTGGAAGTCTGTTTTATTTCACTGAACAATAAAAAGAGGATTGCTCAGAGCTGGACTAACTCTGTGTGGCAAGACTGGGCACAGATGATAGGAAATCTAATGCCGCGTACACACCATCACTTTATGTGATGAAAAAAAACGACATTTTCTGTGAAGTAAAAAATGACGTTTTTGAAACTTCAATTTTCAAAGACGAAGTTGCCTACACACCATCGTTTTTCTCACAATGTTCTAGCAAAGCGAGGTTACGTTCCACCACGTTTTTCCATTGAAGCTCGCTTCATAAGTAGCTTCTGGGCATGCGCGGGTGTAAAAACGTTGTTTTTTGCTACACACGGTCAATTTCTGTGAAGTAAAAAACGACGTTTTGAAAAACGACACATAAAATTGAAGCATGCGTCAATTTTTTTTGGTCGTTTTTTACAAGACATAAAACAACGTTTTCCCCCACACACAGTCATTTAAAGTGACGTTTTTAAAAACGTAATTTTTTTTCATCACATAAAGTGATGGTGTGTACGCGGCATTATTCTCTACATTGCAACATCAAAAAAAACAAAAAAACATTTTTGGGTTTACATCCACTTTAATGAGAAAAATCTAAAAACTCTCATCCCTATCTCATCTCTACTACTCCTTCAGGCCATAACCCCAACAGCCCAGGTGACATTTTCCTTCTCCATTCTTCTCCGGATCCATAAATCGCTGTGATACACAATGATAACTCTGCCGCGTTGCGTTAAACGGAGATTTAAAAAAAAAAAATACGGCATTGTCCTGACATTGATTGCTGCGTCGGAGACATTACGAATTTCTCCCGGAGACGCCGGCGCTTTCATTACAACCTTTTCAAGCCTGCAGAAAATTGTGTTATTTTTTTTTTTCAAATCCACGTCGTCTGATTTGAGGGCCCAGCAGGTCGGACGGAATAAAAACTCCCGCGGGTTATTACTACAAAAAAAGTAAAAAACAAAATAAAAATGCGCTGATGGCTTTAAAGATGGGCAACAGTGCGTGACATGCGAACCGCAAAAGCGCGAGCGACGGATTTCTCGCTTTTTAATCCCGGCTGGAGCGCAGGAGCGACAAATTGCTTTCAATTTTTGTATTTTTTTTTTTTAATGTTCAGTAAATTGATCTGCAAGATGGAGTTTCTCGATTATATGATCAAAGGATTCCCGAGACGCGGCTTTGTTGACGGTTAAAGTAAAAAAAAAAAAAAAAGCTGCTTAATGTAACTTGTGTGCGTTACATCAATGTGCACTTGAGTCACACCAAATGTCAATAAGGAGTTATAATAGAATAGCGCAAACATCGAATAACAGCAATCCACCATCTCTCTGGGCCTGGAGACACTGGAGATCGCTAATCACTCACGGGTCTGTTTATAAAGCATTGACAGTGGTGGAAAATAACGATCGTCTCCCCTGCAGATTGTCTAAGTTCTCCCCACTTACATAGAAATGAAGGGCCAGATTCACATAGGTTAGCGGATCTTTAGATCCGCGTAACCTATCTGATTTAAGATCCGCCGCCGCAAGTTTTTGAGGCAAGTGGTTAATTCACAAAGCACTTACCTCAAAACCTGCGGCAGCGTATCGTAAATCCCCCGGCGGAATTCAAATTCCGCGGCTAGGGGGAGTGTACTATTCAAATCAGGCGCGTCCCCGCGCCGATCGAACAGCGCATGCGCCGCCCGGAAATTTTCCCAGCGTGCATTGCTCCAAATGACGTCGCAAGGACGTCATTGGTTTCGTCATGAGCGTAACTTACGTCCAGCTCTTTTGTGAATCGACTTACGCAAACGACGTAAAAATTCGACGCGGGAACGACGGCCATACTTAACATTGGCTGCGCCTCATAGACCCAGGGGTAACTATACGCCGGAAAAAGCCGAACGCAAACGACGTAAAAAAAAAAGCGCCGGGCGGTCGTTCGTTTCGGAATCGGCGTAACTCCTCATTTGCATAATCGTCGCGTAAAAGATAGGGAAGCGCCACCTAGCGACCGGCCTGGAATTGCAGCCTAAGGCCTAGTACACACGAGAGGATTTATCCGCGGAAACGGTCCGGGGGACCGTTTCCGCGGATAAATCCTCTGGCGGATTTTGATCTCATGGTTGTACTAACCATGGGATCAAAATCCCCGCGGAATTCCGTCCGCGGTGATGCGTCGCGCCGTCGCCGCGATGATGACGCGGCGACGTACGCGACGCTGTGATATAAGGACTTCCACGCATGCGTCAAATCATTACGATGCATGAGGGAGGATGGATTCGGACGGATTGATCCGGTGAGTCTGTACAGACCAGCGGATCAATCCGTTGGAATGGATTCCAGCGGATAGATTTCTTAGCATGTTAAGAAATTTTGATCCGCTGGAAATCCATCCCCGGGGAAAAAAATCCGCGGAAAAATATCCGCTGGATTGTACACACCAGGGGATCTATCCGCTGAAACCGGTCCGCGGATCAATTTCAGCGGATGGATCCTCTCGTGTGTACGGGGCCTAAGATCCGACGGTGTAACACAATTACACCTGTCGGATCTTATGCCGCGTACACACCATCGTTTTCTGCGATGGAAAAATGCGACGCTTTATGTGCTTTAAAAAAACGTCATTTTTCAAACTTCAATTTGAACAACGACGTAGCATACACACCATCGCTTTTTCACAACGCTCTAGCACAGCGCAGTTCCGTCAATCACGCACGACGTCACTATAAAGGGTCGTTTCCATGCGGAAGACGGCCTCTTTTGCTGATATCGTGTTGCTGCGTGTTAGTAAAAGTTTGGTGAGATACGATTCGTGATTTTCAGTGACTGTGCTTTAAATTTCGTTTTCTTGTCTATAAGCTGAAAAACACCTTAACGAATGTGCTGATTCCATTCTGAACAGTCGTTTTACATGAATGAGCGCTGCAGTCTCCTAACTTGCTTCTGAGCATGCGCGGGCTTAAATCGACGTTTTTACGTACACACGGTCAATGTTTAGAACACAGAAAACGACGTCGGCCAAAAACGACACATAAAATTGAAGCATGCTTCAATTTTTTTCTGTCGTTTTTTAGAAGACATAAAACGACGTTTTTGCCCACACACGGTCAATTAAATTGACGTTTTTGAAAATGACGTTTTTTTCCATCGCAGAAAACGATGGTGTGTACGCGGCATTAGGGATATCTTAGGTAGATTCAGAAAGAGTTAGGCCGGCTTATCAGTAGATAAGCCGACCTAACTCAGAATCTACGCCGACTTATGTTTAAGCGTATGCTCAAACAGAGATACGCTTAAACATATCTAAGATAAGACGGCTTGCGCCGTCCTATCTTAGGTTGCAATATTTTGGATGGCCGCTAGGTGGCGCTTCCATTGCGGTTGGCGTAGAATATGTAAATGAGGAGATACGCCGATTCACGAACGTACGCCCGGCCGACGCAGTACTTTTACGCCGTTTACGTAAGAGATAGGCCGCGTAAAGTTAGAGCTAGGCCCTAGTGGAATAGTAATGTCAAGTATGGCCGCCGTTCCCGCGTCGAAATTTGAATTTTTTACGTCGTTTGCGTACGTCGTTTACGTCCACGTCAAAATCAATAGGCCCGTACGCCGTACTTAGCCGCAATGCACACTGGGAAATGTAGGCGCCCGGCGCATGCGCAATTAAAGAAAAAAAAACGTAAAAAACGTAAGGTCAAGCACAATTAGCAAACAACACGCCCCCCTAACACACATTTGAATTTGGCGCCCTTACGCCCGCCCGCTTTAGGCTACGCCGCCGTAACATAGCAGGCAAGTACATTGAGAATCATGTACTTGCCTAGCTAACTTACGGCGGCGTAGCCTAAACACGCTAAGCTACGCGCCGCAAGTTTAGGCGATTGTCTGTGAATCTACCTAATCTATGCGTAACTGATTCTATGAATCAGTCGCATAGATACGACCGGCAGAACTCAGAGATACGACGGTGTATCAGGGGATACACCGTCGTATCTCGTTGTGACTCTGGCCCGAAGGGACTATCGTTTTTATCATAGGTGTATTTTATATGATAGAGACTGAGGGCCGGATTCACAAAGAGTTACGCCGGCGTATCAGTAGATACGCCGACGTAACTCGTAATCTAAGCCCGTCGTACGTTTAAGTGTATTCTCAAACTGAGATACACTTAAACCTAGCTAAGATACGACAGCCTGCGTTGTCGTATCTTAGGGTGCAATTTTTTCCGCTGGCCGCTAGGTGGCGCTTCCATTCGGCGTAGAATATGTAAATGCCTAGACACGCCGATTCACAAACGTACATGCGCCCGTCGCAGTAAAGATACGCCGTTTACGTAAGGCGTTTTCCGGCGTAAAGTTAGTCGAACAAATAGCTGGCCTAGTCAATGTTAAGTATGGCGGTCGTTCCCGCGTCGAAATTTGAAAATTTTATGTCGTTTGCGTAAGTCGTCCGTGAATGGGGCTGGACGTAATTTACGTTCCCGTTGAAACCAATACGTCCTTGCAGCGTAGTTTGGAGCAATGCACACTGGGATATGTCCACGGACGGCGCATGCGCCATTCGTAGAAAACGTCAATCACGTCGGGTCACAAGTAATTTACATAAAACACGCCCCCTCATCCTCATTTGAATTAGGCGCGCTTACGCCGGCCCCATTTACGCTACGCCGCCGTAACTTAGGAGGCAAGTGCTTTGTGAATACAGCACTTGCCTCTCTGACTTACGGCGGCGTAGCTTAAATACGATACGCTACGCCGCCTGAAAGATGCGCCGCCCTAGCTAAATGTCTATACAATGAACTCTTCTTGTGTATCCCATTATTAAATGCTTTTCAGACGTGTTTATGTAGCCCATCCTAGAAGCAGATTGCGCCAGTTGAAGTCGTGACTCTGTTTTCAGCCGTCTGCTTCCACATTTTTTGTGGACCGCCGGGGTCCAGATGGCCCCCTTTTGGGAAAAGAAATATTCAAAGCTCAGGATCCTATGTGTCGCCCAGACACCCAATTCACAGAACGACATCTGCTGCTGACGCATGCCTCCTTCCGCAGTGAGGTAAGTACGGGGATTCGGAGGGGGAGGGGTGACAAAACTGGAAAAATGAGGCCTGCCGGGATTCTGCGGGACGAGTGAGAAATAACGAAGATATCAAACACCTCAGTAGATGAGACAGGTGTGGCGGGATACGGATAATGGCACCGATATGTGATTATTCCAGCATGGATGGGGGAAGTTCCCATGAGGGGCAATTCCCTCTGTGTATAAAAAGCTAAAAAGGAAATATGGGGCTGTGATGAACCCTCGTCCTCAACAGGACTATGTCCGCCGTCAGTGCTTCCTCTGTCCAGAACCAGCACTATCCAAGACTCTTTAGCCCACACCAATCGCAACACAGTGTAGGGTAAAAACCAGCAGACTAACTTTATTCAAGCACATGTTACACATATATTTAACTCCGCCCCCCCCCCCTGGATTCAGGGCGGGTTAAACTGTCCAATGACAATAGACACACAGGTCAGGTGCGTTTAAACTTCTCATCAGTAAACAGTCTTATCAGCAGGGGAGCTGCTGGAGGAATACCCCCCCCCCCTCCACATGGACATCTATCCCATAATATACGTTTCTTCCAAGGCAAACAGACACAAACAATGGAATACAACCACACCCCAAACAATCACAGCAGAAAGTCCACAACAGCATGATGGGCCAGATTCAGCAAAGAATTACGCCAGCGTATCCATAGATACGCCGCGTAAATTCAAAGCTGCGCCGGCGTATCTACTTTCTGTATTCAGAAATCTAGATACGCCGACATTAGCCTAAGATACGACTGGCAGAATTCTATTACGCCGTCGTATCTCAGGGTGCATTCTCACGCTGGCCGCTAGGTGGCGCTTCCGTTGTTTTCGGCGTAGAATATGCAAATTACCTAGTTACGTCGATTCACACACGTATATGCGCCCGGCGTTCATTTTTTACTTCGTTTGCGTAAGGCTTTTTCGGCGTAACGTTGTGCCTGCTTCTATGAGGCGCACTCAATGTTAAGTATGGACGTCGGTTCCGCTTCGATTTTTGAATTTTTTACGTCGTTTGCGAATAGGGCTGGATGTAATTTACATTCAAGTCGAAACCAATGACGTCCTTGCGACGTCATTTGGAGCAATGCACACTGGGATATGTACACGGACGGCGCATGCGCCGTTCGTACAAAACGTCAATCACGTCAGGTCAACACACATTAACATAAAACACGCCCCCCCTATACATTTGAATTATGCGCGCTTACGCCGGCCCCATTTACGCTGCCGCAACTTACGGAGCAAGTGCTTTGTGAATACTGCACTTGCAAGTTGCGGCGGCGTAGCGTAAATACGATGTGCCGCCGTAAGATCAGGCGCAGATCAGGCGCAGATACCTGAATCTAGCCCAATATATACATATATACAACACTGAGTCTGACGAGCACAGATCATAGTGGGGTTCTCATTCACACAGAGTTTCCAGAGCTCTCCAAGGTAAGACGACTTTCACAAACCCCCCACCCAAAGTGACTCCTGTCACAGGGGCAGATAGGTTTAAACAAATACCATTGTGCCTGACATTAATAGAAACAAAACCACCTTAAAGGGGTTGTAAAGGTAAATGTTTTTTCACCCCAGGGGCGTACCTAGAGCATTTGGCACCCGGGGCGGATCCTACATCTGGCACCCCCCCCCCCCCCAACGTTTACCTGGAAAAACACCCACAATTTTTTTTCATGTTTTCAAGAACATGTATTGCACGAATTTGTAAACTTTACATCAACTTAAAAAAAAAAAAAAAAACATAGGTTTAAGTAAGTTAATAACTTATTTTCCAATTTCAATTATTTATAACATTTACTCAACAGATAATACTGCTTTTTTTTTTTTTAACAAAACCATAGCATAGCAAACGCCTGGATTCTGCACACTGTAAATCGCACATGTCTACATTCTGCACACTGTAAATCGCATATGCCTACATTCTGCAACCCTCCCAATCAGGTCAGCTACAGTGTTACACTATACACATGGCAGGGGGGTGGCGGGCACAGTAATCACCCCCCCCCAAATCAGGGCCGTCTTAATAGCATCATGGGCCCCTGGGCAAAGCAATGCTCTGGGGCCCCTACAATGGAGACAGTGCAGGTAAACAGACATCAAGTAGGTAGGAGGTAGGGGATATCTAGGGTGTAGAGGGGTCAGAGTGCTGGAGGGATATCTGGGATGTAGAGGGGCAGCCCGGGGCCCAAGGAACAGCTGCTTTGGGGAAAGAGCAGGGGCCCCCATGCAACTGGGGCCCCTGGGCAGTGCTCAGTGTGCCCTCTCATTAAGACAGCCCTGGGGCAGCTACATACAGTGCTAGTACACATGGCAGGGGGTGGTGGACACAGTAATCACCCCCCCCCCAAATCAGGTCAGCTACATACAGTGCTAGTACACATGGCAGGGGGTGGCGGACACAGTAATCACCCCCCCCCCAAATCAGGTCAGCTACATACTGTGCTAGTACACATGGCAGGGGGTGACGGACACAGAAATCACCCCCCCAAATCAGGTCAGCTACATACAGTGCTAGTACACATGGCAGGGGGTGGTGGACACAGCAATCACCCCCCCCCCCCAAATCAGGTCAGCTACATACTGTGCTAGTACACATGGCAGGGGGTGGCGGACACAGCAATCACCCCCCCCCAAATCAGGTCAGCTACATACTGTGCTAGTACACATGGCAGGGGGTGGCGGACACAGCAATCACCCCCCCCCAAATCAGGTCAGCTACATACTGTGCTAGTACACATGGCAGGGGGTGGCGGACACAGCAATCACCCCCCCAAATCAGGTCAGCTACATACAGTGCTAGTACACATGGCAGGGGGTGGTGGACACAGCAATCACCCCCCCCCCCCACAAATCAGGTCAGCTACATACAGTGCTAGTACACATGGCAGGGGGTGACAGACACATCAATCACCCCCCCCCCCTCCACAAATCAAGTCAGCTACATACAGTGCTAGTTGTACACATGGCAGGGGGTGGTAGGCACATCAATCACCCCCCTAAATCAAGTCAGCTACTACATACAGTGCTAGTTGTGCACATGGCAGGGGGGTCCTCCTCCCCCCAAATCAGGTCAGCACACACAGGGTGGCAGAGCAGGCAGACACACTCCTCCAGGCTCTTCTTCATGCAACACCCCCCAACCCCCCCCTCACCACTGTTGTCCAGCCTCAGGCTCTCAGACTCAGCCTCTGCTAGGGAGTAACTTGGGAGGTCCAGATGGATTCGATTCCTGATCCTGCCTCACTGCCTGTGTCTGTATGTGAAAGCAGCAGCCGAGCCGCCCCAGCGGAGAGAGATGACAGACACAGGCTGAGGCCGCAGTGGTGGGTGGAGGCGGAGCTAGCAGGAGGGAATTCAGTGAATAAAACGAGTGGACAATCTGGACTAGTCCATTGCGGCCGCGGCGATGGGGGTGTTCTAAAAAACACCTAAAGGGAAATGGAGCAGCCAGACCCAGCAGGGATGCCTTGGGATGATTAGACAGTATCACCCGACTTGGGTATGGAGTGCACCCCACATAGCGAAGTCACTCGGCCACTGACACCCCTTCAATGTGTGGTACCTGGGGCGGACCGCCCCCGCCGCCACCCTATTGGTACGCCCCTGTTTCACCCTAATGTGCCCGGCGCATCGCTGAGATGCCGATGCGCGTGCCTGACGGCCACGATGTCCGCCAGCTACCTGCGATCGGCGGTGACAGCAGGGACGTGGAGCTCTGTGTGTAAACACAGAGCTCCACGTCCTGTCAGGGAGAGAGGAGACTGATGCATTTTTATAGCACTGCTCGCTGTATAAATGCGAATGGTCCCAAAATTGTGTCAAAAGTGTCCGCCGCAATATCGCAGGCCTGACAAAAAATAAATAAATCGCAGATCGCCGCCATTACTAGTAAAAAAAAAAAAATAAAAAAAAAATCATAAATCTATCCCCTATTTTGTAGGCGCTATAACTTTTGCGCAAACCAATCAATATACGCTTATTGAGATTTTTTTAAACAAAAATATGTAGAAGAATACGTATCGGCCTAAACCGAGGCAAAAAATATTAAAAAATAAATAAAAAATTGGGATATTATTATAACAAAAAGTCAAAAATATTGTGGGCTAGATTCAGCAATAACATACGGCTGCGTATCTCCAGATACGTAATTCTGCACCGTCGTATCTTTACGGCGATTCTCAAAGGCAGATACGTAGAAAAAATAGGCTTCCTCCGCTGACGTAACTTGAATACGCCGGCGTATAATTGCGTGCAATTTTACGCTGGCCGCTAGGGGCGCTTCCGTAGATTTCAGCGTAGAATATGCAAATGTACTGGATACGCCGATTCACAAACGTACGTGCGCCCGGCTGAATTTTTTTACGCCGTTTGCGTAAGGCTTTTCCGGCGTTACGTTGCTCCTGCTTCTATGAGGCGTACGCAATGTTAAGTATGGACGTCTATCCCGCGTCGAATTTTGAATTTTTTACGTCGTTTGCGTAAGTCGTTCGCGAATAGGGCTGGACGTAATTTACGTTCACGTCGCAACCAATACGTCCTTGCGGCGTACTTTGGAGCAATGCACACTGGGATATGTACACGGACGGCGCATGCGCCTTTTGTAAAAAACGTCAATCACGTCGGGTCACCAATCCATTTACATAAAACACGCCCCCCTCATCCTCATTTGAATTAGGCGCGCTTATGCCGGCCCCATTTACGCTACGCCGCCGTAACTTAGGAGGCAAGTGCTTTGTGAATACAGCACTTGCCTCTCTGATTTACGGCGGCGTAGCATAAATACGATACGCTACGCCGCCAAAACAATGCGCCCGAATCTAGCCCTGTGTATTTTTTCAACATTTTCTGTCTGTTTTTGTTTATAGCGCAAAAAATAAAAACCGCAGAGGTGATCAAATACCACCAAAAGAAAGCTCTATTTGTGGGAAAAAAATGATAAAAATATAATTTGGGTACAGTGTTGTATGACCACGCAATTGTCATTCAAAATGCGTCAGTGCTGAAAGCTGAAAAGTGGTCTGGGCAGGAAGGGGGTTTAAGTGCCCAGTAATGAAGTGGTTAAAGGCATTGACGTCCCTATCATCGTAATGACGCAACATAACAAAATGTGGACAAAGTGAAGCGATGTGAATACTTTCATGGATGCTCTGTATGTGGAAACTCAGTTGCAGTTTAGCCAGAGAAGCTCTTTAGAGCTTGCCCAAATGATTGCTATCCGCACACTGACGTCCTTTTCTCCACCCCCTCCCGTCAGCATTAGACGTTAAACGTAATAAAAAATACTCCGCTGATCTGGAAAGAAAATTCTGTGGGGAACGGAGAATAAAATCCTGTTGTATGCAGAGAATGTCAAGCCGATAAAATAGAGTTCTTTATGAGCCACGGGGCTCGTGGCGTCGGTCACGGCGAGCTCCTCAGAAGAGTGCGTTAATCCTTCAGGAGAATGAGTGTCGGGCCGCCACCGCCGCCTTTATTTATGGGGGATGAAATGCACAATTGCGTGTCAGGGACGGGATGATAAAGTCGCTTTTATCAGCAGGTAATTTTCCCTCAATGCTTCTCTCACACGCTCAGACTCAGTATTATTGTTCTGTGTGCCGACTGGCGGCCGGTCACATACCGTCACAGGCTGAGCGCGTCAGACACTTCCAGAAAATGTCCAACAATGTCTACAGACAGTTGTGACTATTCTATGCAGTGGCGGCTGGTGCTCCATTTTTTGGGAGGGGCGGAAAACAAACCACCTTACCCCTCCCTGGTCGATCGATCAAACCCCCCCTCTCCCCCCGTCACTTGGTGAACAAACCCAACCCCCATCGCTCGCCCGTCTGCCCACCAGCCCCGCACTTACCCCATCCAGGTCACGGGCAGCTTTGGCCGCTTGCCCGTGCGTTTCCTCCTCGTCCGCTTCCCCCCCGCTTCCAGCCAATACGGTCGCTTCTCCTCTTGGCCAATTGGGTCTTAAAGTGGTTGTAAACCCTTGAGGTTTGCATTCTATGCATCAAGGTAAAAAACCTCCTGTGATGCAGCTGCCCCCCCGCCCCAGAGGGCCCCCCTCTTTACTTACCTGAAACCCAATCATTCCAGCGACAGGGATGAGCATACCTTAAACGTCAAAGCGAGAGCAATAATTCTAGCGCCAAAATTGTCTCATCACCATTAATTATTAATGATTAATTCATTAATTATTTAACAATTAATGAATAATACACACTGAGGCTTCTATGTGGTTTATTTGAATAGTCACCCCTGTCCCCCGCACTGTCCTCCCCCCACCATCCATGGTCCCCCATCCAAGGCCCGTGCACCCCTCTGTGTATGTCTGCCCCCGGCTGCCTCTCCGGTGGCGTGTAACTCATTGAATTTACACCAGATGGGTTTCACCTTTGTGAGCTCAGTCACCGTTCACAGCGAGGATAACCCGATTATGTGCGCTCGGCCGGGTACCTCCGTTATACAACACATGTGCGCCCCGCGTGTGGAAATTCCAAAGGAAAATCTTACTTTCTGAGATCCTGTAATTATCCGTCTACCCGAGGAACAGACACAGTCTCCTATATTGGTGGTCCTCAGGCTTCATTACTTCATTATTGCATTTGACCTCCAGCCTTCCCTTCAGTCTTTGACAAGTACACCCTCCCTCCATAAGACATTACCCCGGGTTTAGGGGGTCTCAGCCTCCCTCCATAGAGTATAAGACATTACTCTGGGTTAAGGAAGGCTCAGCCTCCCTCCATAAAACATGACTCCGGGTTTAGGGGGTCTCAGCCTCCCTCCATAGAATATAAAACATTACTCCGGGTTTAGGGGGTCTCAGCCTCCCTCCATAAAACATTACTCCGGGTTTAGGGGGTCTCAGCCTCCCTCTATAGAATATAAGACAATACCCCGGGTTTAGGGGGTCTCAGCCTCCTTCCATAGAATATAAGACAATACTCCGGGTTTAGGGGGTCTCAGCCTCCCTCCATAGAATATAAGACAATACTCCGGGTTTAGGGGGTCTCAGCCTCCTTCCATAGAATATAAGACAATACTCCGGGTTTAGGGGGTCTCAGCCTCCCTCCATAGAATATAAGACATTACTCAGGGTTTAGGGGGTCTCAGCCTCCCTCCATAGAATAGAAGACAATACCCCGGGTTTAGGGGGTCTCAGCCTCCCTCCATAGAATATAAGACATTACTCCGGGTTTAGGGGGTCTCAGCCTCCCTCTATAGAACATAAAACATTACCCCGGGTTTAGGGGGTCTCAGCCTCCCTCCATAGAATATAAGACATTACTCCGGGTTTAGGGGGTCTCAGCCTCCCTCTATAGAACATAAAACATTACCCCGGGTTTAGGGGGTCTCAGCCTCCCTCCATAGAATATAAGACAATACCCCGGGTTTAGGGGGTCTCAGCCTCCCTCTATAGAATATAATGCATTACTCCGGGTTTAGGGGGTCTCAGCCTCCCTCCATAGAATAGAAGACAATACCCCGGGTTTAGGGGGTCTCATCCTCCCTCCATAGAATATAAGACATTATTCCGGGTTTAGGGGGTCTCAGGCTCCCTCTATAGAATATAAGACAATACCCCCGGGTTTAGGGGGTCTCAGCCTCCCTCCATAGAATATAAGACATTACCCTGGGTTTAGGGGGTCTCAGCCTCCCTCTATAGAATATAAGACATTACTCCAGGTTTCAGGGGTCTCATCCTCCCTCCATAGAATATAAGACATTATTCCGGGTTTAGGGGGTCTCAGCCCCCCTCTATAGAATATAAGACATTACCCTGGGTTTCGGGGGTGTCAGCCTCCCTCTATAGAATATAAGACATTACTCCGGGTTTAGGGGGTCTCAGCCTCCCTCTATAGAATATAAGACATTACCCCGGGTTTAGGGGGTCTCAGTCTCCCTCTATAGAATATAAGACATTACTCCGGGTTTAGGGGGTCTCAGCCTCCCTCCATAGAATATAAGACATTACTCCGGGTTTAGGGGGTCTCAGCCTCCCTCTATAGAATATAAGACATTACTCCGGGTTTAGGGGGTCTCAGCCTCCCTCTATAGAATATAAGACATTACCCCGGGTTTAGGGGGTCTCAGTCTCCCTCTATAGAATATAAGACATTACTCCGGGTTTAGGGGGTCTCAGCCTCCCTCCATAGAATATAAGACATTACTCCGGGTTTAGGGGGTCTCAGCCTCCCTCTATAGAATATAAGACATTACTCCAGGGTTTAGGGGGTCTCAGTCTCCCTCTATAGAATATAAGACATTACTCCGGGTTTAGGGGGTCTCAGCCTCCCTCCATAGAATATAAGACATTACCCCGGGTTTAGGGGGTCTCAGTCTCCCTCTATAGAATATAAGACATTACTCCAGGGTTTAGGGGGTCTCAGCCTCCCTCCATAGAATATAAGACATTACTCCGGGTTTAGGGGGTCTCAGTCTCCCTCCATAGAATATAAGACATTACTCCAGGGTTTAGGGGGTCTCAGCCTCCCTCCATAGAATATAAGACATTACCCCGGGTTTAGGGGGTCTCAGTCTCCCTCTATAGAATATAAGACATTACTCCAGGGTTTAGGGGGTCTCAGCCTCCCTCCATAGAATATAAGACATTACTCCGGGTTTAGGGGGTCTCAGCCTCCCTCCATAGAATATAAGACATTACCCCGGGTTTAGGGGGTCTCAGCCTCCCTCCATAGAATATAAGACATTACCCCGGGTTTAGGGGGTCTCAGCCTCCCTCCATAGAATATAAGACATTACTCCGGGTTTAGGGGGTCTCAGTCTCCCTCTATAGAATATAAGACATTACTCCAGGGTTTAGGGGGTCTCAGCCTCCCTCCATAGAATATAAGACATTACTCCGGGTTTAGGGGGTCTCAGTCTCCCTCTATAGAATATAAGACATTACTCCAGGGTTTAGGGGGTCTCAGCCTCCCTCTATAGAATATAAGACAATACTCCGGGTTTAGGGAGGTGCTAATAATCTGTGATATTTTCTGTATAAGAAATTATAAATATCTGAAAAACAGATTTTGCTCCATTATTCCCATATTTTGCACCTTTTGCATACTTATACTTATTAGACCAAATCCTACAATTTGCACCTCTGGGCCCCCTGTGGGAGGGTCACATGGCAGCCAATCACAGTGTATTCTTGTTCAGTTCTACATTTCTGGCCCCGAGGGGCCCCTTACCTCAGACTCCTTGTAATACCTCTCGGAGATATCGTCATAGGCGATGTCGACAAAACACACTTCCCTCTCCAAGTCCTTCACTTCAAGATCAAATATCTGCAATCAACAGAGCACAGCGATTAGGCTACCGACACCAATGCTGGGGGTTATTCTTACTGTCACTGACACCAATGCTGGGGGTTATTCTTACTGTCACCAATGCTAGGGGTTATTCTTACTGTCACTGACACCAATGCTGGGGGTTATTCTTACTGTCACTGACACCAATGCTGTGTGTTATTATTGCACTCACTGACACCAATGCTGGGGGTTATTATTGCACTGACTGACACCGATGCTGGGGGTTATTATTGCACTCACTGACACTAATGCTGGGGGTTATTATTACACTCACTGACACCAATGCTGAGGGTTATTATTGCAGACACTGACACCAATGCTGGGGGTTATTCTTACTGTCACTGACACCAATGCTGAGGGTTATTATTGCAGACACTGACACCAATGCTAGGGGTTATTCTTACTGTCACTGACACCAATGCTAGGGGTTATTCTTACTGTCACTGACACCAATGCTGGGGGTTATTATTGCACTCACTGACACCAATGCTGGGGGTTATTCTTACTGTCACTGACACTAATGCTGGGGATTATTACTGTCACTGACACCAATGCTGTGTGTTACTATTGCACTCATTGACACTGATGCTGGGGGTTATTACTGTCACTGACAAAGGCCGGGTGTTATTATTGCACTCACTGACACCAATGCTGGGGGTTATTATTGCACTCACTGACACCAATGCTGGGGGTTATTATTGCACTCACTGACACCAATGCTGGGGGTTATTCTTACTGTCACTGACACCAATGCTGGGGGTTATTCTTACTGTCACTGACACCAATGCTGGGGGTCATTATTGCACTCACTGACACCAATGCTGGGGGTTATTATTGCACTCACTGACACCAATGCTGGGGGTTATTATTGCACTCACTGACACCAATGCTGGGGGTTATTATTGCACTCACTGACACCAATCCTGGGGGTTATTCTTACTGTCACTGACACCAATGCTGGGGGTCATTATTGCACTCACTGACACCAATGCTGGGGGTCATTATTGCACTCACTGACACCAATGCTGGGGGTTATTCTTGCTGTCACTGACACCAATGCTGGGGGTTATTATTGTTGTTACTGAATACAATGCTGGGGGTTATTACTGTCACTGACACGGATACCAGGTGTTTTAATACTCTTCAGTATGTCTTCAGTGTGCATTGTGTTATGCTGCAATACTAAGGAGACTGAGGAAATGCTTCATCCTGCCTGTAGCAGACTGATGACATTACCTCGGCCTAGGCAAAGTCTCTGAATGGAGCTCAAGGACAGCTTTTTAATGCTAAAAGGTGGAGCCTGTCTGAAAAATGATACTGCCGCCGTATATTTCAGTAATCCTTCTTCCTAGGGGGTCATACAGGGTGATTTGTCCTACAATTCCAGCACTGGTCACAAGGTGGCGCAGTATTCATCCCGTACCTACGCGCTCTCTCATTGAAAACTTGCAGAAGTGACATTTTTATGAAGCGGAGGGAAAGGCTATTAATGACTGTCAGCTTGTGTTAGAGTGTAAGCTCCTCTGTACAGAGACTGATGTGACTGGGGAGGGGGGGGGGAGGGGACATTAGAGTGTAAGCTCCTCTGTACAGAGACTGATGTGATTGGCTCAGTGATCTGTACAGCACTGCGGTATATGTCAGAGCTGTATAAATGTATAATAATAATAATAGTGTGTGACTGTGGGGGGGGGGGGGACATTAGAGTGTAAGCTCCTCTGTACAGAGACTGATGTGATGTGGGGGGAGGGGACATTAGAGTGTAAGCTCCTCTGGTACAGAGATTGATATGACTGGGGGGAGGGGACATTAGAGTGTAAGCTCCTTTGTACAGAGACTAATATGACTGGGGGGGAGGGGACATTAGAGTGTAAGCTCCTTTGTACAGAGACTAATATGACTGGGGGGGAGGGGACATTAGAGTGTAAGCTCCTCTGGTACAGAGACTGATATGACTGGAGGGAGGGGACATTAGAGTGTAAGCTCCTCTGTACAGAGACTGATGTGATGTGTGGGGGGGGGGACATTAGAGTGTAAGCTCCTCTGTACAGAGACTGATGTGACTGTGGGGGAGGGGGAGGGGACATTAGAGTGTAAGCTCCTCTGGTACAGAAACTGATGTGACTGTGGGGGGAGGGAGGGGACATTAGAGTGTAAGCTCCTCTGTACAGAGACTGATATAACTGGGGGGGGAGGGGACATTAGAGTGTAAGCTCCTCTGTACAGAGACTGATATGACTGGGGGGGGGGGGGGACATTAGAGTGTAAGATCCTCTGTACAGAGACTGATATGACTGGGGGGGGAGGGGACATTAGAGTGTAAGCTCCTCTGTACAGAGACTGATATGACTGGGGGGGGGGGAGGGGACAATAGAGTGTAAGCTCCTCTGTACAGAGACTGATATGACTGTGGGGGGGGAGGGGACATTAGAGTGTAAGCTCCTCTGTACAGAGACTGATATGACTGGGGGGGGGGAGGGGACAATAGAGTGTAAGCTCCTCTGTACAGAGACTGATATGACTGTGGGGGGAGGGAGGGGACATTAGAGTGTAAGCTCCTCTGGTACAGAGACTGATATGACTGGGGGGGAGGGGACATTAGAGTGTAAGCTCCTCTGGTACAGAGACTGATATGACTGGGGGGGAGGGGACATTAGAGTGTAAGCTCCTCTGTACAGAGACTGATGCGATTGGCTCAGTGATCTCTGTACAGCACTGTGGTATATGTCAGAGATATAGAAGAACCTGAGCACTCACACTGTCATTGGATCCTTGATTATCTTCATATTTTGTCTCGATGTGGATGGAGAATTTAGGAAGAAATGAACACTGTAAGGGAATAAAATGCAGAGATGATCACACATGTGTATCACAGAATCCTTCTATCAGGTAGGAGGGGGAGGGGAGATCTCTGAGATCCATGGACATAGGAAGGCCACGCTGAGGTAATGTTCCCTTCCACACACACAATCCTAGATACATATTATTTACATCTATCCCTTCAATAGTGTAGAGTTACAGAGGTCCTAGAAGTAAACATTCATGTATGGGTGGAGTCCCTCACGCCATGTGCTGTGCTCCGCCCTCATAGGCTGGAAATCAATCACTTCCACCAAAGACATTTCTATATCTGACCAGGAACATTACCCGGCCATGTGGCATCATTAAGGGTCATTCACATTAATTATCTCCGCTGTTCTAACTTCCAGGAGGTGGTAATTACATTTTATCCATTGTAAACGGAAGTGGCAAAATTACCCCCCCCCCCCCAATTCATGGCCTCACCATTCATTGTCATCCCTCCCCCGACTCCACAGAACAATGGCTGCCTTCCAAAAATACCCTCCCCCAACCCACAGATAACCCCATGTGACGGACTATCTATCTATTTATAAATATCTATCACCCTATCTACCCGTCTATCTTTATCTACTGTATCTATCTATTCATATTTTCAATCAATCTATCTTTTTTTATTTTCTATCTATCTATCTATCTATCTATCTATCTATCTATCTATCTATCTATCTATCTATCTATCTATCTATCTCTATATCTATCTATCTATCTATCTATCTATCTATCTATCTATCTATCTATCTATCTATCTATCTATTTTTATTTTTTATCCATCTATCTATCTATCTATCTATCTATCTATCTATCTATCTATCTATCTATCTATCTATCTATCTATCTATCTATCTATCTATCTATCTATCTATTCAAAGTATATATCTATCTTTTTTTTATCTGTCTATCTATCTATCAATGAATCTCCTATCAATCTATTAGCCAGATTCAGAGAGACTTAGGCTGGCGTATCAGTAGATACGTCAGCCTAAGTCAGAATTTGCGTCTAATTTGCGCTAATTTAAGCGTATTCTGGTAACCAGATACGCTTAAATTAGGCTCAGATACGAGCGGCGTAAGTGTCTTACACCCTCGTATCCTAAGGCCGGGTACTCACGGACAAACATGTACGATGAAAGGGGTCCGTCGGACCGTTTTCACCGTACATGCCTGCCAGAGGGCTTCTGTACGATGGTTGTACACACCATCGTACAGAAGTCCGCGCGTAAACAGTACGCGGGGCGTGTCCGCGTCGTCGCCGCGACGATGACGCGGCGATGACGCGGAGACGTGGGCGGGCCTGCCATTTTAAGGCTTCCACGCATGCGTCGGGCGCCTGGACATGTACGGTAGGTCTGTACTGACGACCGTACATGTCCAAGCGGGCAGGATTCCAGCGGACGGTTTTAAAACACGTCCAGGAATATTTGTCCGCTGGGAAAAGGCCCGGCGGGCAAATGTTTGCTGGAATTCGGCCCGCTCGCGCCTACACACGACCGAACATGTCTGCTGAAACTGGCCCGCGGACCAGTTTCAGCATACATGTTTGGTCGTGTGTACGGGGCCTAACGTGTAATTTTTAGGCTGACCGCTAGGTGGCGCTTCCATTGTGGTCGGCGTAGAACATGGGTCTTCAAACTATGGCCCTCCAGTTGTTCAGGAACTTCAATTCCCATCATGCCTAGTGATGTCTGTGAATGTCAGAGTTTTGCAATGCCTCATGGGATTTGTAGTTCCGCAACAGCTGGAGGGCCGCAGTTTGAGGATCCCTGGCGTAGAATATGTAAATCAGTAGATACGCCTATTCACGAACCTACGCCCGGCCGACGCAGTACAGATACTCCGTTTACGTAACGCATTAGCAGGCCTAAAGTTATTCCATCAAATAGATGGAATAGTAATGTTAAGTATGGCCGCCATTCCCGCGTCGAAATTTCGAAAATTTTACGTCGTTTGCGTAAGTCGTCCGTGAATAGGGTTTTACGTCATTTACGTCCACGTCAAAATCAATAGGCCTGTGCGGCGGACTTAGCCGCAATGCACACTGGGAAGTGTAGGCGCCCGACGCCTGCGCAGTTCAAAAGAAACGTCAATCACGTCGGGTCAAGCCTCATTATCATAAAACACGCCCCCTCAGACAAATTAGAATTAGGCGCCCTTACGCCCGCCCGCTTTAGGCTACGCCGCCGTAACTTAGCAGGCAAGTACATTGTTAATCATGTACTTGCCTCGCTAACTTACGGCGGCGTAGCTTAAATGCCTTAAGCTACGCCGCCGCAAGTATGCGCTCGCCATCCTGAATCTAGCTATATGTATCTATCAATCTATCTATATATCTGTTTTTTATCTATCTATCTATCTATCTATCTATCTATCTATCTATCTATCTATCTATCTATCTATCTATCTATCTATATATCTATCTATCTACACATCTAGCTTTACTGTATCTCTATTCATATTATCTATGATTCTATCTGTCTATTAATCTCTCAGCTATCTATAAATCAATGTATCTATCTGAATCTATTTATGAATCCATCTATCTAGTGGTGGACTTTGTGCCTTGTCACTCAGGTCTCATTGCTCCCCCACCATGCCATTCAGCTGCTAAGAATGGGAAAATGAGTGGTCAGTCCCAGTTAGGGAGGAGCCTATGACTCTCTCCATGTGACAGCACTGACCCAATCACAGGGTGGGAAGGCCGGAGCCCCCCTGTGGAAGCTCTGACATTAGTGACTCTGAGCTTACACATGGCAGCTTCCCCTGTTCTCAGCATCAGGAAGTGAAGGAATGGTGAGTAGACGGGGGTGGGGGGGAACTTAAGACATGTTGCTTTTCTCTGCATGCAAATCACAGGTTCACTTGGCAGAATAGATAATCAGGCAAACCATCAGCAGTGGTCACGATATACTTTTTCGGTTCTCCATCACCTCTCACAGTTCTTCCAAGCCTTCTATGTACAGATCGACCCTCTCAAAAAAGTCAGCATTTGCACAGCCAACCCCCCCCCCCCCCCACGTGGTATCGCACTTAGGTCTTTGAGGCGATGAGCAATGCATTGTGGGAAGAGGAGGGCGATGTGCCTACCAACCACCAGGAGGGGGAGGTGACATTCCAGGGGGCTGGCGGGACAAATCCCAATCCCAGCCCTGTGCTATCCCTGAGTGATGATTCTTTTGTACACTTCTCTGGAATTGAAGAATCTCAATCAATTCTTGAAAACATAAAAATTGATACGGTTTTATGTTTAGGAGTCGCTGCCTCCTGTGGCCATTCTTCACCTTAAAGCGTTTTGCGAGGCCGCGTTGTCATTAAATACCCTCTAAGACCCCTTCAGACATCCGCAGATTATCTCACCCCCCCCCCACCCCCGGTGATCCGAATGACGCCGCCTCTTCTCACCGCGCGTTCCAAGATTAGAGGGGTCGCGTCAAACGTTATTTTTAGGGCCTTGAAAGACGTCATAAGACGAGATGTAAAAAGTATATAATATATAAATTTGTGCCGTTGCCTGGCAACAGAGTATTCATCCTCACGACTACCTTAGTGGCGGCATCTGTGTTTCTTAAAGCTGAACTCCGTGATAAGTAAACGTGATCTATATCCATCGGTCACGTGACTTCTGCCTGAATCTCGCCGTGTATTTCTTCCAGGTCTGTAATCCAGTGTGAGACTTCCTGTAATCAAGACAAATCACTGCTGCTCTCTCTCCTTGTGCAGAGTGACTGGTCTTGGCTCCGCCCCTCCTGTAGTTTTCTGTAGTGGGTGGGTCATGCTGGCCCCCTCCCACAGCCCTGCTCTCTCTTCTTGTGCGGGGGGACTGGTCTGGTCTCCGCCCCTCCTGTAGTTTTCTGTAGTGGGTGGAGCCTGCTGGGCCCCTCCACTCTCTCTCCTTGTGCAGAGTGACTGGTCTCGTCTCCGCCCCTTCTGTAGTTATCTGTAGTGAGTGGGGCCTGCTGGGCCCCTCCCACAGCCCCTCTTTCTCTTCTTGTGCAGGGGGACTGGTCTGGTCTCCGCCCCTCCTGTAGTTTTCTGTAGTGGGTGGAGCCTGCTGGGCCCCTCCCACAGCCCCGCTTTCTCTTCTTGTGCGGGGGGGGACTGGTCTTGTCTCCGCCCCTCCTGTAGTTTTCTGTAGTGGGTGGAGCCTGCTGTGCCCATCCACTCTCTCTCCTTGTGCAGAGTGACTGGTCTCGTCTCCGCCCCTTCTGTAGTTATCTGTAGTGAGTGGGGCCTGCTGGGCCCCTCCCACAGCCCCGCTTTCTCTTCTTGTGCAGGGGGACTGGTCTGGTCTCCGCCCCTCCTGTAGTTTTCTGTAGTGGGTGGAGCCTGCTGGGCCCCTCCCACAGCCCCGCTCTCTCTTCTTGTGCAGGGGGACTGGTCTTGTCTCCGCCCCTCCTGTTGTTTTCTGTAGTGGGTGGAGCCTGCTGGCCCCTCCCACAGCCCCGCTTTCTCTTCTTGTGCGGGGGGGACTGGTCTGGTCTCCGCCCCTCCTGTTGTTTTCTGTAGTGGGTGGAGCCTGCTGGGCCCCTCCCACAGCCCCGCTTTCTCTTCTTGTGCGGGGGGGACTGGTCTGGTCTCCGCCCCTCCTGTTGTTTTCTGTAGTGGGTGGAGCCTGCTGGGCCCCTCCACTCTCTCTCCTTGTGCAGAGTGACTGGTCTTGTCTCCACCCCTCCTGTAGTTTTCTGTAGTGGGTGGAGCCTGCTGGGCCCCTCTCACAGCCCCGCTCCCTCTTCTTGTGCAGGGGGACTGGTCTTGTCTCCGCCCCTCCTGTAGTTTTCTGTAGTGGGTGGAGCCTGCTGGGCCCCTCCACTCTCTCTCCTTGTGCAGAGTGACTGGTCTTGTCTCCGCCCCTCCTGTTGTTTTCTGTAGTGGGTGGGGCCTGCTGGGACCCTCCACTCTCTCTCCTTGTGCAGGGTGACTGGTTTTGTCTCTGCCCCCTCCTGTAGCGGGGGGAACCTGTTGGACCCCTCCCACACGTCAGGAAATAAGGCGGCTGCGAGGCCCCTGTGAGTGCAAGGCCTAAGGCCTTAGGCGACCGCCTAATTTGCCTAATTAGAGAGCCGCCTCTGCTCCCACAGCCCTGCTGTCTCTCCTTGAGCAGGAGGGCTGGTCTTGTCTCCGCCCCCCTCTTGTAGTTCTCTGTAGTGGGTGGAGCGTGCTGGGTCCCTCCCACAACTTTGCTCTCTCTCTCCTTGTGCAGGGAACTGGTCTTGTATCTGCCCCCTCCTGTAGTTTTTTGCAGGCAGCTTGAAGTGGGCGGAGCCTGCTGGATCTCTAACATTTTTAATCTCTGTAAACATTCTTCTCACTGATCACCAATGTAAGGGACATTCTTCTCACTGATTACCAATATAAGGAACATTCTTCCCACTGATCACCAATGTAAGGGACATTCTTCCCACTGATCACCAACGTAAGGAACATTCTTCCCACTGATCACCAATGTAAGGGACATTCTTCTCACTGATCACCAATGTAAGGGACATTCTTCTCACTGATCACCAATATAAGGAACATTCTTCCCACTGATCACCAATGTAAGGGACATTCTTCCCACTGATCACCAACGTAAGGAACATTCTTCCCACTGATCACCAATGTAAGGGACATTCTTCTCACTGATCACCAATGTAAGGGACATTCTTCTCACTGATCACCAATGTAAGGGACATTCTTCTCACTGATTACCAATATAAGGAACATTCTTCCCACTGATCACCAATGTAAGGGACATTCTTCCCACTGATCACCAACGTAAGGAACATTCTTCCCACTGATCACCAATGTAAGGGACATTCTTCTCACTGATCACCAATGTAAGAGACATTCTTCTCACTGATCACCAATGTAAGGGACATTCTTCTCACCGATCACCAATGTAAGGAACATTCTTCCCACTGATCACCAATGTAAGGGACATTCTTCTCACTGATCACCAATGTAAGGGACATTCTTCTCACTGATCACCAATGTAAGGGACATTCTTCTCACTGATCACCAATGTAAGGAACATTCTTCTCACTGATCACCAATGTAAGGAACATTCTTCTCACTGATCACCAATGTAAGGGACATTCTTCCCACTGATCACCAATGTAAGGAACATTCTTCCCACTGATCACCAATGTAAGGGACATTCTTCTCACTGATCACCAATGTAAGGAACATTCTTCCCACTGATCACCAATGTAAGGGACATTCTTCTCACTGATCACCAATGTAAGGGACATTCTTCCCACTGATCACCAATGTAAGGGACATTCTTCTCACTGATCACCAATGTAAGGGACATTCTTCCCACTGATCACCAATGTAAGGGACATTCTTCCCACTGATCACCAATGTAAGGGACATTCTTCTCACTGATCACCAATGTAAGGGACATTCTTCCCACTGATCACCAATGTAAGGGACATTCTTCTCACTGATCACCAATGTAAGGGACATTCTTCTCACTGATCACCAATGTAAGGGACATTCTTCTCACTGATCACCAATGTAAGGAACATTCTTCTCACTGATCACCAATGTAAGGGACATTCTTCTCACTGATCACCAATGTAAGGGACATTCTTCTCACTGATCACCAATGTAAGGGACATTCTTCCCACTGATCACCAATGTAAGGGACATTCTTCCCACTGATCACCAATGTAAGGGACATTCTTCTCACCGATCACCAATGTAAGGAACATTCTTCCCACTGATCACCAATGTAAGGAACATTCTTCTCACTGATCACCAATGTAAGGGACATTCTTCCCACTGATCACCAATGTAAGGAACATTCTTCCCACTGATCACCAATGTAAGGGACATTCTTCTCACTGATCACCAATGTAAGGAACATTCTTCCCACTGATCACCAATGTAAGGGACATTCTTCTCACTGATCACCAATGTAAGGGACATTCTTCCCACTGATCACCAATGTAAGGGACATTCTTCTCACTGATCACCAATGTAAGGGACATTCTTCCCACTGATCACCAATGTAAGGGACATTCTTCCCACTGATCACCAATGTAAGGGACATTCTTCTCACTGATCACCAATGTAAGGGACATTCTTCCCACTGATCACCAATGTAAGGGACATTCTTCTCACTGATCACCAATGTAAGGGACATTCTTCTCACTGATCACCAATGTAAGGGACATTCTTCTCACTGATCACCAATGTAAGGGACATTCTTCTCACTGATCACCAATGTAAGGAACATTCTTCTCACTGATCACCAATGTAAGGGACATTCTTCTCACTGATCACCAATGTAAGGGACATTCTTCTCACTGATCACCAATGTAAGGGACATTCTTCCCACTGATCACCAATGTAAGGGACATTCTTCCCACTGATCACCAATGTAAGGGACATTCTTCTCACTGATCACCAATGTAAGGAACATTCTTCCCACTGATCACCAATGTAAGGAACATTCTTCTCACTGATCACCAATGTAAGGGACATTCTTCTCACTGATCACCAATGTAAGGGACATTCTTCTCACTGATCACCAATGTAAGGGACATTCTTCCCACTGATCACCAATGTAAGGGACATTCTTCCCACTGATCACCAATGTAAGGGACATTCTTCTCACCGATCACCAATGTAAGGAACATTCTTCCCACTGATCACCAATGTAAGGAACATTCTTCTCACTGATCACCAATGTAAGGGACATTCTTCCCACTGATCACCAATGTAAGGAACATTCTTCCCACTGATCACCAATGTAAGGGACATTCTTCTCACTGATCACCAATGTAAGGAACATTCTTCCCACTGATCACCAATGTAAGGGACATTCTTCTCACTGATCACCAATGTAAGGGACATTCTTCCCACTGATCACCAATGTAAGGGACATTCTTCTCACTGATCACCAATGTAAGGGACATTCTTCCCACTGATCACCAATGTAAGGGACATTCTTCCCACTGATCACCAATGTAAGGGACATTCTTCTCACTGATCACCAATGTAAGGGACATTCTTCCCACTGATCACCAATGTAAGGGACATTCTTCTCACTGATCACCAATGTAAGGGACATTCTTCTCACTGATCACCAATGTAAGGGACATTCTTCTCACTGATCACCAATGTAAGGGACATTCTTCCCACTGATCACCAATGTAAGGGACATTCTTCTCACTGATCACCAATGTAAGGGACATTCTTCTCACTGATCACCAATGTAAGGGACATTCTTCCCACTGATCACCAATGTAAGGGACATTCTTCCCACTGATCACCAATGTAAGGGACATTCTTCCCACTGATCACCAATGTAAGGGACATTCTTCTCACTGATCACCAATGTAAGGAACATTCTTCTCACTGATCACCAATGTAAGGGACATTCTTCTCACTGATCACCAATGTAAGGGACATTCTTCTCACTGATCACCAATGTAAGGAACATTCTTCTCACTGATCACCAATGTATGGGGAGCTTCAGCTGACCACCGACTTTAAAGAGACATTACACTTTTCACTATTAATAATTTTTAGGGGCGGTTCCCTGAGATCTGAAATTGAGAAAGGTCGCTGTGGGGTCACCCAGACACCTGAATACACAATGGAGGCCCTCAATCTGAAGGTGGGGGAGGGGAAGGCTTACCGTATACTCTACGCCCGGATCCCATCAGAGGCACAACATGGAAAAGAGAAGAAGAAGGAAATGATGAGAAGGAAGAAGAGAATAATTACAATCGTCTGTACATGGCGGATCGGCGCCTCACCTGTGATGGTGTACGGATAATAGTTCCACGCCTTCTCTGTCACGTAGAAGATTTTCGGTACCACGGCACGCGCCCAGCTCGGGAGCTTACTGCAAAACATACACATTTCTTTCATTTTATGATCATTTAATGATCGGCGACACAAACCATCACATGCAATATTTCCTCATTCTGATCCTCTTCCTCGGTGATCAGACCGGACAGCAGTGGCGGAACTACCAGGGTGGCAAAGGTCGCTCTTGCGAACGGGCCCTGGTGTTCCACCACTGTCGGGGGGCCCCAGTGGGGTTGCTGGCCGCCGCGCTCTGAGCTGAGAGAGTTTCTTTTATACAGCCCAGAGCCTGCACTGACAGTTCCCCCCCCCCCCCCATTGCATGGATGGGGGAGGAGAGAGACGACCTGCTCCTTCTCCATCCGCCCCTCTCCTCCTGTGTGCCCACCACGGAACGTGTGAAGCCAAGCAGCTGAATTGGATCATGCGGCACTGATAGGTGGCACTGAAAGGCCGCACTGACGGGCACTAATAGGCAGCATTAATAGGCACTGATAGGCAGCATTAATGAGCACTGATAGGTGGCACTGATGGGCACTAATAGGCAGCATTAATAAGCACTGATGGGCAGCATTAATGAGCACTGATAGGTGGCACTGATAGGCGGCACTGATGGGCACTAATAGGCAGCATTAATAAGCACTGATAGGCAGCACAATGAGCAACGGCAGGTGACACTGATAGGCGGCACTGATGGGCACTAAATGGTGGCATTGGTGAGCACTGATAGGTGGCACTGAAAGGCGGCATTGATGAGCACTGATAGGTGGCACTAGTGAGCACTGATAGGCAGCACTGATGGGCACAGATAGGTGGCATTGATGAGCACTGATAGGTGGCACTGATGGCCACTTATAGGTGGCATTGATGAGCACTGACAGGCGGCACTGATAGGTAGCACTGAAAGGCGGCATTGATGAGCACTGATAGGTGGCACTAGTGAGCACTGATAGGCAGCACTGATGGGCACTGATAGGCAGCACTGATGGGCACTGATAGGCAGCACTGATGGGCACTGATAGGCTGCATTGATGGGCACTGATAGGCGGCATTGATGAGCACTGATAGACAGCACTAATGGGCACTAATAGGCAGCACTGGTAAGCACTGATAGACAGCACTAATGGGCACTAATAGGCGGCATTGATGAGCACTGATAGGCTGCATTGATGAGCACTGATAGGCGGCATTGATGAGCACTGATAGACAGCACTGATGGGCACTGATAGGCAGCACTAATGGGCACCAATAGGCAGCACAGGTAAGCACTGATAGACAGCACTAATGAGCACTGATAGTCGGCACTGATAGGCAGCACTGATGGGCACTAATAGGCAGCACTGGTAAGCACTGATAGACAACACTGATGGGCACTGATAGACAGCATTGATGAGCACTGATAGGCAGCACTAATGGGAACTAATAGGCAGCACTGGTAAGCATAGGCGGCATTGATGAGCACTGATAAGCGCCATCGATGAGCACTGACAGGCAGCACTGATGGGCACTGATAGGCAGCACTGGTAAGCACATGCGGCATTGATGAGCACTGATAGGCTGCACTGATGGGCACTAATGTAAACAATGTACTGAGAATCTTGCCGGCTCTCCTTTCCTCACACAGACACGGCTGGGGAGGAAAGGACTTCAGATAAATCGGTGTCTGATTACATTTGATCAGCTGATCACATAGTAAAGGCCACTGTGATTGGCCCTCTACTGTGATCTATGATCATGCCCGGCCCAGGGGGCACACGGGAGGCAGGGTTCTGGGAGGATGTCCATGGATGCCACCCCAGACCCCGGATGGAAGGGATGGGGGGGGGGAGGGGGGATTTTCTTGGTTTCTTGCCTCTGAATGTTCTAGTTTCGCCTCGGCTGCACATTGTAACAGCAGGGGGCTGATCTGTGTCAGACATTTGTAAATACAGCCAGCCGGGAACCTTAGTCTAAAAATATCATTGCAATTTGCACCTGCGGCCACAGAAAAATATATCTGTGGAAAGCTCATCTCCTGTAACTGGCTTGCCGCCAGGCGTGGGCACAGATTGAAGCCCCCCGTGGTATTCACAGAAAAACCTCTCGGCCTGGAACTGGAAATTCATGGAGGACTGCAGAAAGTTTACATTCCTGAGGCACACAAGGATAAAAGTCGCTTCAGACTCCGGCGCGTATCGCCCCCCCCGGGGGGCACTGCAGCGCCGCTCTCCTCCCATCGCCGGGAGATTCTTAGTATTTAGCAGGTAAACGCTCTTATATAATCAGCAAGGCGAGGAGCAGATGGCACAAGGACCGGGCGCCACTGATGGCTGCGCTACCAGCCGTCTCTACGCAACGCGCTGAAGATTATCCAACAAGAGGCGAAACGCGTTTATAATCCGAATCCGAGAGGAGACTTCATCCAGAGCAGTCCTTAGATATTCATTCTGATGGAAAACATTCCTGCATGTGAGCGGGCCGACAGCTCTCTCTATCTCTGAGATTTCCCCCAGTAGTTTGTGTCTCTGCCCCTCCCACAATGGGGAGGTTTCCTGCAGTAGTTTGTGTCTCTGCCCCTCCCACAACGGTGAGATTTCCCCCAGTAGTTTGTGTCTCTGCCCCTCCCACAATGGGGAGATTTCCTGCAGTAGTTTGTGTCTCTGCCCCTCCCACAATGGGGAGATTTCCCTGCAGTAGTTTGTGTCCCTGCCCCTCCCACAATGGGGAGATTTCCTGCAGTAGTTTGTGTCTCTGCCCCTCCCACAATGGGGAGATTTCCCTGCAGTAGTTTGTGTCTCTGCCCCTCCCACAATGGGGACATTTCCTGCAGTACTTTGTGTCTCTGCCCCTCCCACAATGGTGAGATTTCCTGCAGTAGTTTGTGTCTCTGCCCCTCCCACAATGGGGAGATTTCCTGCAGTACTTTGTGTCTCTGCCCCTCCCACAATGAGGAGATTTCCTGCAGTAGTTTGTGTCTCTGCCCCTCCCACAATGGGGAGATTTCCTGCAGTAGTTTGTGTCTCTGCCCCTCCCACAATGGGGACATTTCCTGCAGTAGTTTGTGTCTCTGCCCCTCCCACAATGGGGAGATTTCCTGCAGTAGTTTGTGTCTCTGCCCCTCCCACAATGGGGAGATTTCCTGCAGTAGTTTGTGTCTCTGCCCCTCCCACAATGGGGAGATTTCCTGCAGTACTTTGTGTCTCTGCCCCTCCCACAATGGGGAGATTTCCTGCAGTAGTTTGTGTCTCTGCCCCTCCCACAATGGGGAGATTTCCTGCAGTACTTTGTGTCTCTGCCCCTCCCACAATGAGGAGATTTCCTGCAGTAGTTTGTGTCTCTGCCCCTCCCACAATAGGGAGATTTCCTGCAGTAGTTTGTGTCTCTGCCCCTCCCACAATAGGGAGATTTCCCTGCAGTAGTTTGTGTCTCTGCCCCTCCCACAATGAGGAGATTTCCCCCCAGTAGTTTGTGTCTCTGCCCCTCCCACAATGGTGAGATTTCCTGCAGTAGTTTGTGTCTCTGCCCCTCCCACAATGAGGAGATTTCCTGCAGTAGTTTGTGTCTCTGCCCCTCCCACAATGGTGAGATTTCCTGCAGTAGTTTGTGTCTCTGCCCCTCCCACAATGGGGAGATTTCCTGCAGTAGTTTGTTTCTCTGCCCCTCCCACAATGGGGAGATTTCCTGCAGTAGTTTGTGTCTCTGCCCCTCCCACAATGGGGAGATTTCCTGCAGTAGTTTGTGTCTCTGCCCCTCCCACAATGGGGAGATTTTCCTGCAGTAGTTTGTGTCTCTGCCCCTCCCACAATAGTGAGATTTCCTGCAGTAGTTTGTGTCTCTGCCCCTCCCACAATGGGGAGATTTCCTGCAGTAGTTTGTGTCTCTGCCCCTCCCACAATGAGGAGATTTCCCTGCAGTAGTTTGTGTCTCTGCCCCCCTCAGGATGAGAGCCTTGCGTCTTCCAAGCGCCATGACAGGTCCTCTTTAGCAGACGCGGCGGCGGAGGCTCCCCGTGGCCGGCGTTGTTTGCGGACGATGTTTGGACGGTTTCTGTAAACACGTTTATTTGGCGGAGTGGAAATTAATGAAGCTCGGCAATTAGGAAGAGCTGAGATAAGACGTGACAAACACGCGCTGGGGGCGGACCTGTCATCTGCCAGATATCAGCCCGAGAGAAATATATATTATATATACCCACAGCCCGACCACGGGACGCACCCTTATCAATCTACACACAGCGCCGGGGATTCTGGGTAATGACCGCGCTAATTACTGCACACAATCATTTTAAAGGAAGTCATTAGGAGAGATTTATACTTTCCATGGAAACTCGAGTGTCTAATTACCAATCCAAGACTTTCCTCATCCAAACACCCCAAAAACACCCCAAAAACACCCCAAAAACACGACCTCCAATGGAAAGAGAACCTGTCACCAACCTAACAACTAAATCCCTGATATCTTACATTGTACAGTGTGTTAAAATTGCCATGCCATGAATGCAGCCTCACCATTGCCATGAATGCAGCGCCACTACTGCCATGAATGCAATCTCACCATTGCCATGAATGCAGCCCCACCACTGCCATGAATGCAGCCCCACCATTGCCATGAATGCAGCACCACCACTGCCAAGAATGCAGCCTCACCACTGCCATGAATGCAGCCCCACCACTGCCAAGAACGCAGCCTCACCATTGCCATGAATGCAGCCCCACCACAGCCATGAATGCAGCCCCACCATTGCCATGAATGCAGCCCCACCACTGCCAAGAACGCAGCCTCACCATTGCCATGAATGCAGCCCCACCACTGCCAAGAACGCCGCCTCACCACTGCCATGAATGCAGCCCCACCACTGCTATGAATGCAGCCTCACCATTGCCATGAATACAGCGTCACCACTGCCATGAATGCAGCCTCACCATTGCCATGAATACAGCGCCACTACTGCCGTGAATGCAGCCTCACTATTGCCATGAATGCAGCCCCACCACTGCCATGAATGCAGCCTCACTACTACCATAAATGCAGCCTCGCCATTGCCATAAATGCAGCCTCACCACTACCATAAATGCAGCCTTACACTTACCATGAATGCAGCCCCACCACTGCCACGAATGCAGCCTCACCACTGCCATGAATGCAGCCCCACCACTGCCATGAATGCAGCCCCACCACTGCCACGAATGCAGCCCCACCACTGCCACGAATGCAGCCTCACCACTGCCATGAATGCAGCCCCACCACTGCCACGAATGCAGCCTCACCACTGCCATGAATGCAGCCTCACCACTGCCATGAATGCAGCCCCACCACTGCCACGAATGCAGCCCCACCACTGCCACGAATGCAGCCCCACCACTGCCACGAATGCAGCCTCACCACTGCCATGAATGCAGCCCCACCACTGCCATAAATTCAGCCCCACCACTGCCATGAATGCAGCCTCACCACTGCCATGAATGCAGCCTCACCACTGCCATGAATGCAGCCCCACCACTGCCATGAATGCAGCCCCACCACTGCCACGAATGCAGCCCCACCACTGCCATGAATGCAGCCCCACCACTGCCATAAATTCAGCCCCACCACTGCCATGAATGCAGCCTCACCACTGCCATGAATGCAGCCCCACCACTGCCATGAATGCAGCCCCACCACTGCCATAAATTCAGCCCCACCACTGCCATGAATGCAGCCTCACCACTGCCATGAATGCAGCACCCCCATTGACATTCCTTTGTGCATTGTCACACCTGCGATCAGCCAGGTTCCCGACTTTTGTTGCCAGCGGTTTAGACATTAATGGCTGTGTGTTGAGTTATTTTGAGGGGACGGCAAATTTACACCGTTACACAAGCTGTACACTCACTACACAACATTGTAGATACAAAGGCCCAGATTCTCAAAGGGCTTACGACGGCCAAATGAAAGCCATATACAGTATATAGTATCTCACATAAGTTAGTACACCCCTCACCTTTTTTTTTTGTGACAACACTGAAAAAATTACCCTTTGCTACAATGTAGAAATCATATACCGTATTTATCGGCGTATACCGCGCACTATTTTGCCCTGAAAATCAGGGCAAAATCGTGGGTGCGCGGTATACGCCGATACCCGCTTTCCCGCCACGAGTTTGAATACTGCGCCGGCATATACCGAGCGCAGTACACTCGTGTATCTTCGGGCAGTCTCGGCGCCTCTCGCGCTGACGTCCTGTACGCGTGCAGGACTTCAGCGCGAGAGTTGCCGAGCCTGCCCGACGATACACGAGTGTACTGCGCTTGGTATATGTCGGCGCAGTATTCAAACTCGGGGCGGGTAACGAGTGGGGAGGACGCGAGGACGCCGCAGAAGGACGCCGGACCCGACGAAGAGGACACCCAAAGCCGCAGACGGACGCCGGACCCGACGAGGCCGCCGCACAAGACACCAAAACTGTAAGTACAAAACATCTTTGTTCCACAGGAATTCGGGCAACTTTAGCGGTGCGCGCTATACCCCAATAAATACGGTATATATATGGATATATCTCCATTTAGAAATAGATATACAGTAAAACCTTGGTTTGAGAGTAACTTGGTTTGAGAGCGTTTTGCAAGACAAGCAAAATGTTTTAATACATTTTGCCTTGATATACAAGCGATGTCTTGATATAAGAGCAGCGTCATGTCACCACTGAGTATAAAAGAGAAGAGAGGCTCCTCCTCTAAGTGTAGCAATATGGTTACATTTAATGAAGGGACAACATTTAGCAACTTATTGCTACACTGAGGCCCCTGTACACACGACCGGATCTATCCGCTGGGATTTATCCATGGATCAGTCCCAGCGGATAGATCCGGTCGTGTGTACGTCCGAGCGGACATTTCCCAGCGGATAAAAATCCAGCCGACGGATTCCCAGCAGATAAAAATTTCTTAGCGTGCTAAGAAATCTATCCGCTGGAATCCAGTCCGCCGGACTTATCCGGTCGTCTGTACAGACTCACCGGATAAGTCCGTCCGATCCCATCCCTCGCATGCGTCGTATTGATTCGACGCATGCGTGGAAGTATTTACCTTCCAGGGTCGCGCACGTCGCCGCGTCATCGTCGTGGCCACGTCACCGCGGATGTATTCCGCGGGGATTTTGATCTGATGGTGTGTACAGCCATCAGATCAAAATCCGCCAGAGGATTTATCCGCTGGAAACGGTCCGGCGGACCGTTTTCAGCGGATATCCTCTCGTCTGTACGAGGCCTTAGAGGCGCCTCTCTTCTCTTTTATACCCTGAAAAAAAAATGCTTTGATATACAAGCGCTTTGGATTACAAGCATGTTTCTGGAACAAATTATGCTCGCAAACTGAGGTTTTACTGTATTTATATCTATATCTAGATAAATATGTATAAACAGATCCCTAAAAAACGGGGTCACAATGGTTGGTATATAAAGAATGCGGGCAGGAAGGGGTTAATTTGCTGGGATAATAATCAGAAAATTGGATAACTTGCAGAACAGATCAAGGATTACACGGAAATTAGGAGAAATAAAATGATTTGGGTTCAATTAATAGAAATAATTCCCCGGCCGTCACATAATAAAAGGGGTATGGTTTTACCAGCTTGGAATATTTTGCCGGTGATTCAGCGCGGCGATCTCTCTACTATACATTATTCATGAGACGCCAGTCGCAGATTATTTCAAACGTTCTTCCAGCTGGCTAACCTTGTGACCTGACATTTCGACAGTTCAGATATCAGGAAAGATCAATAAAGGACGCTGATCTCCCAGAGGAGGACGCTCGCTTTCATGTGTGATGTACAAATCTGAACAGGAGAAAGGAAGAGGAGCCCAAATCCTGCTAGGGACTCCTCAGTCACAGGGATGTGTGTGGAAGTCGGTGTCACTCTCTCCTGCTCTCTATCTTCTCTCTTATAACAACAGTCAGTACAGGAACCCTGCTGCCGGCCATTCCCCCCACTGTTCAGAGGCAGGAGAGATTGTTCTTCCTGTTCCTTTGGGGAGATTGCTCTTCCTGTCCCTTTGGGGAGATTGCTCTTCCTGTCCCTTTGGGGAGATTGCTCTTCATGTCCTTTGGAGAGATTGCTCTTCCTGTTCCTTTAGACAGATTGCTCTTCCTGTCCCTTTGGAGAGATTGCTCTTCCTGTCCCTTTTGGAGAGATTGCTCTTCCTGTCCCTTTGGAGAGATCGCTCTTCCTGTTACTTTGGGGAGATTGTTCTTCCTGTCCTTTGGGGAGATTGCTCTTCCTGTCCCTTTGGGGAGATTGCTCTTCCTGTCCCTTTGGAGAGATTGCTCTTCCTGTCCCTTTGGAGAGATCGCTCTTCCTGTTTCTTTGGGGAGATCGCTCTTCCTGTTCCTTTGGAGAGATTGCTCTTACTATCCCTTTGGAGAGATCGCTCTTCCTGTCCCTTTGGAGAGACTGCTCTTCCTGTTTCTTTGGGGAGATCGCTCTTCCTGTTCCTTTGGAGAGATTGCTCTTCCTGTTTCTTTGGGGAGATCGCTCTTCCTGTTCCTTTGGAGAGATCGCTCTTCCTGTTTCTTTGGAGAGACTGCTCTTCCTGTTTCTTTGGGGAGATCGCTCTTCCTGTCCCTTTGGAGAGATTGCTCTTCCTGTTCCTTTGGAGAGATTGCTCTTCCTGTTCCTTTGGGGAGATTGCTCTTCCTCTCCTTTGGGGAGTTCACTCTTCCTGTCCCTTTGGGGAGATTTCTCTTCCTGTCCCTTTGGGGAGATTGTTCTTCCTGTTCCCTTGGGGAGATTGTTCTTCCTGTTCTTTGGAGAGATTGTTCTTCCTGTCCTTTGGGGAGATCGCTCTTCCTGTCCCTTTGGGGAGATCGCTCTTCCTGTACCTTTGGGGAGATTGCTCTTCCTGTCCCTTTGGGGAGATTGCTCTTCCTGTCCCTTTGGGGAGATTGCTCTTCCTGTCCCTTTGGAGAGTTCGCTCTTCCTGTCCCTTTGGGGAGATTGCTCTTCCTGTCCCTTTGGAGAGATTGTTCTTCCTGTCCCTTTGGAGAGATTGTTCTTCCTGTCCTTTGGAGAGATTGCTCTTCCTGTTCCTTTGGAGAGATTGCTCTTCCTGTCCTTTGGGGAGATCGCTCTTCCTGTTCCTTTGGAGAGATTGCTCTTCCTGTTTCTTTGGGGAGATCACTCTTCCTGTTCCTTTGGAGAGATTGCTCTTCCTGTCCCTTTGGGGAGATTGCTCTTCCTGTCCCTTTGGAGAGATTGTTCTTCCTGTCCCTTTGGAGAGATTGTTCTTCCTGTCCTTTGGGGAGATTGCTCCTCCTGTCCCTTTGGAGAGATTGCTCTTCCTGTCCCTTTGGGGAGATTGCTCTTCCTGTCCCTTTGGGGAGATCTCTCTTCCTGTAACTTTGGAGAGATTGCTCTTCCTGTTTCTTTGGGGAGTTCGCTCTTCCTGTTCCTTTGGGGAGATTGCTCTTCCTGTCCCTTTGGAGAGATTGCTCTTCCTGTTTCCTTTGGAGAGATTGCTCTTCCTGTTCCTTTGGAGAGATTGCTCTTCCTGTTCCTTTGGAGAGATTGCTCTTCCTGTTTCCTTTGGAGAGATTGCTCTTCCTGTTCATTTTGAGAGATTGCTCTTCCTGTTCCTTTGGAGAGATTGCTCTTCGTGTCCCTTTGGAGAGATTGCTCTTCCTGTTCCTTTGGGGAGATTGCTCTTCATGTCCCTTTGGGGAGATTGCTCTTCCTGTCCCTTTGGGGAGATTGTTCTTCCTGTCCCTTTGGGGAGTTTGTTCTTCCTGTCCCTTTGGGGAGTTTGTTCTTCCTGTCCCTTTGGGGAGTTCGTTCTTCCTGTCCCTTTGGGGAGATTGCTCTTCCTGTCCCTTTGGAGAGATTGCTCCTCCTGTTTCTTTGGAGAGATTGCTCTTCCTGTCCCTTTGGAGAGATTGCTCCTCCTGTTTCTTTGGAGAGATTGCTCTTCCTGTCCCTTTGGGGAGATCGCTCTTCCTGTCCCTTTGGGGAGATTGTTCTTCCTGTCCCTTTGGGGAGTTTGTTCTTCCTGTCCTTTGGGGAGATTGTTCTTCCTGTCCTTTGGAGAGATTGCTCTTCCTGTCCCTTTGGGGAGTTCGCTCTTCCTGTCCCTTTGGGGAGATTGCTCTTCCTGTCCCTTTGGAGAGATTGTTCTTCCTGTCCCTTTGGAGAGATTGTTCTTCCTGTCCCTTTGGAGAGATTGCTCCTCCTGTTTCTTTGGAGAGATTGCTCTTCCTGTCCCTTTGGGGAGATTGCTCCTCCTGTTTCTTTGGAGAGATTGTTCTTCCTGTCCCTTTGGAGAGATTGCTCTTCCTGTCCTTTGGGGAGATTGCTCTTCCTGTCCCTTTGGCGAGATTGCTCTTCCTGTCCCTTTGGGGAGATTGCTCTTCCTGTCCCTTTGGAGAGATTGTTCTTCCTGTCCCTTTGGAGAGATTGTTCTTCCTGTCCCTTTGGAGAGATTGCTCCTCCTGTTTCTTTGGAGAGATTGCTCTTCCTGTCCCTTTGGGGAGATTGCTCTTCCTGTCCCTTTGGGGAGATTGTTCTTCCTGTCCTTTGGAGAGATTGCTCTTCCTGTCCCTTTGGGGAGATTGCTCTTCCTGTCCTTTGGGGAGATTGCTCTTCCTGTCCCTTTGGGGAGATTGCTCTTCCTGTCCCTTTGGAGAGATTGTTCTTCCTGTCCCTTTGGAGAGATTGTTCTTCATGTCCCTTTGGAGAGATTGCTCCTCCTGTTTCTTTGGGGAGATTGCTCTTCCTGTCCCTTTGGGGAGATTGCTCTTCCTGTCCCTTTGGAGAGATTGCTCTTCCTGTCCCTTTGGGGAGATTGCTCTTCCTGTCCCTTTGGGGAGATCGCTCTTCTTGTCCCTTTGGAGAGATTGCTCTTCCTGTCCTTTGGGGAGATTGCTCTTCCTGTCCCTTTGGGGAGATTGCTCTTCCTGTCCCTTTGGAGAGATTGTTCTTCCTGTCCTTTGGGGAGATTGTTCTTCCTGTCCTTTGGAGAGATCGCTCTTCTTGTCCCTTTGGAGAGATTGCTCTTCCTGTCCTTTGGGGAGATTGCTCTTCCTGTCCCTTTGGGGAGATTGTTCTTCCTGTCCCTTTGGGGAGATTGCTCTTCCTGTCCCTTTGGGGAGATTGCTCTTCCTGTCCCTTTGGTGAGATTGTTCTTCCTGTCCCTTTGGGGAGATTTACTTCCTGTTTTTAGAGACCCAACTGGAAATGAGAGGCTATGAGTTTGGTTGTAGTTGGCATGTTGCCATGCTAATGACGGGGTGACTTTTAGAAATACAAGCTGACAGTGCGATGACACAACAAAATAAATCATCACTCCGATTCTGCAACAACCATCCCCTGAGGAGAGCTCACAGATGGAGGATTTATGAGCTCTGGTGTGCTCATAGGGTGTAGAGCGTGCCTCTTTATACTGGATTATGTATCATGGATGCAGAATGTGGTAATGCGAGGATCAGCCGTTTCCTCCAGGACTAAGGCGTCCTGCGATGGGGAAGATTCCAAAACGAGAGGATGATGGGACGCAATACATAGGGGGCAGCCATGACAGGTCATGTAATTATAGGGCACTGGCTCCATGCTTCCAGGGGGAGCACATGACCTTCTTACCTTCAGTGGTTGGTGCCCATGTTGCCAATCACCAGGCTCATCAACTGTCACGTGTGGGGGGGGGGGGGGGGGGTACCCTCACCCTGACCCTTAACCTTGAACCCCAACCGATGACCCTAATTCTAACCTTACTTGCTAGCACCTTAAACCCTGGAAATCCATTTTCCCTTGTACTTGCTGAATGGATGGGGACATCTTGCTCAGAGCTTGGCATGGAAAGCTCCCGGTGTGCAATCTGGCTGAGCCATAGTTGGAAGCCCCCCCCCCCCAGGTCTGATTTTTCCAGGTGTGGGTTCCCTTTAACAGACATGCTCCTGGCTCTTCTCCAGGTGTCGGTTCCCTTTAACAGACCCGCTCCTGGCTCTTCTCCAGGTGTCAGTTCCCTTTAACAGACCCGCTCCTGGCTCTTCTCCAGGTGTCGGTTCCCTTTAACAGACCCGCTCCTGGCTCTTCTCCAGGTGTCGGTTCCCTTTAACAGACCCGCTCCTGGCTCTTCTCCAGGTGTTGGTTCCCTTTAACAGACCCACTCCTGGCTCTTCTCCAGGTGTCGGTTCCCTTTAACAGACCCGCTCCTGGTTCTTCTCCAGGTGTTGGTTCCCTTTAACAGACCCACTCCTGGCTCTTCTCCAGGTGTCGGTTTCCTTTAACAGACCCGCTCCTGGCTCTTCTCCAGGTGTCAGTTCCCTTTAACAGACCCGCTCCTGGCTCTTCCCCAGGTGTCGGTTCCCTTTAACAGACCCCCTCCTGGCTCTTCTCCAGGTGTCGGTTCCCTTTAACAGACCCGCTCCTGGCTCTTCTCCAGGTGTCGGTCCCTTTAACAGACCCGCTCCTGGCTCTTCTCCATGTGTCGGTTCCCTTTAACAGACCCACTCCTGGCTCTTCTCCAGGTGTCGGTTCCCTTTAACAGATCGGCTCCTGGCTCTACTCCAGGTGTCGGTTCCCTTTAACAGACCCGCTCCTGGCTCTTCTCCAGGTGTCGGTTCCCTTTAACAGACCCGCTCCTGGCTCTTCTCCAGGTGTGGGTTCCCTTTAACAGACCCGCTCCTGGCTCTTCTCCAGGTGTCGGTTCCCTTTAACAGACCCGCTCCTGGCTCTTCTTCACTCCAAAACTAAACATTAGTGATGCATAACTGGTCACTTAAATACTTTTGTAAGCTTTTAATAAGAATGGAGCACATGACTAACCCCCCTCCCCTCCCCCCCAACCACAGAATGTCACTTTCCACCTTAATGGGCTCCATTGATTTTCCTCTCCCGGATTTGTGAAGATGCGTTTTAAAGTGCCATTGAATGGCAAAGTCAGATTTTCCGAAGCGGAGTCGGGGCGAGGAATGCATTAGCGCAAAAGGTGGTAAATCGGACCTCTGGGGTGCAGCCAATCATGTGTCATAAATGAAGGAATGTTTCCATTATGACGGTGAGTTCAAACCGTTCTGTACTGAACGTTCCTCGGAGGGGAAGGAGAGGGGGGATATTTATGGCTTAACGCAGCCATCCAATTAAAACCACAAGACCCAGCACAGATTTTATTATAGGAGAACCAGTCCCAGTCAGGACTATCCCCCGAGGATAACGATGCTGGCCCATTATGGCCACACCCTCTAAATTCCATCCCATAATCCCTTTACCCCCTGCTCTGTCACATGACGCATGAGGATGAAGGGGCTAACCCAACATGGCTGCCTCCCGTGTATTAATTCCCATAATCCCCTGTTACCCCCTGCTCTGTCACATGACTATCCTGCATGAGGATGAAGGGGCTAACCCAACATGGCTGCCTCCCGTGTATTAATTCTCATAATCCCCTGTTACCCCCTGCTCTGTCACATGACTATCCTGCATGAGGATGAAGGGGCTAACCCAACATGGCTGCCTCCCGTGTATTAATTCCCATAATCCCCTGTTACCCCCTGCTCTGTCACATGACTATCCTGCATGAGGATGAAGGGGCTAACCCAACATGGCTGCCTCCCGTGTATTAATTCTCATAATCCCCTGTTACCCCCTGCTCTGTCACATGACTATCCTGCATGAGGATGAAGGGGCTAACCCAACATGGCTGCCTCCCGTGTATTAATTCTCATAATCCCCTGTTACCCCCTGCTCTGTCACATGACTATCCTGCATGAGGATGAAGGGGCTAACCCAACATGGCTGCCTCCCATGTATTAATTCTCATAATCCCCTGTTACCCCCTTAAAGACAGCGCTGGTCACTCACATGACTATCCTGCAAGGCGATGGAGCAGCGAACCCAACATGGCTGCCCCCTCTGTGTTCCATCCCGTAACCCGTTACCCTCTGAAAGATAGATCTGACCAGTCATATGACTGTTCCGCAAGAGGATGAAGCAGCTAACCCAACATGGCTGCCCCCTCTATGTTCCATCCCGTTACCCTCTGAAAGATAGATCTGACCAGTCATATGACTGTTCCGCAAGAGGATGAAGCAGCTAACCCAACATGGCTGCCCCCTCTATGTTCCATCCCGTTACCCTCTGAAAGATAGATCTGACCAGTCATATGACTGTTCCGCAAGAGGATGAAGCAGCTAACCCAACATGGCTGCCCCCTCTATGTTCCATCCCGTTACCCTCTGAAAGATAGATCTGACCAGTCATATGACTGTTCCGCAAGCGGATGAAGCAGCTAACCCAACATGGCTGCCCCCTCTATGTTCCTTTCCATAGCCCCGGTTACCCCCTCTAAAGATAGATCTGGTCAGTCACATGACTATGCTGCATGATGAAAAGCAGCTAACCCAACATCACTCCCCCCTCTGTGTTCCTTCCCATACATTTTTACCCCCTGAAAGATAGATCTGGTCAGTCACATGCAGGGGAGGGCTGGCAGGGGGGCAGGGTGGAAATCTCCCCCCCGGGCTGGTGACACTATGCACAGCCACCGGCCGCCACTACCAAATGCTGTTTTTGCAGAGCAGGAATATGCCTGCTGGAGCTCTGTTAACACAGTTCACGGCCCCCGCTCACCTCCCACTGGTGGACTCTGATGTAAAGGGGGCCTCTGTGCGGACTCTGATGTAAGGGGGGCCTCTGTGCGGACTCTGATGTAAGGGGGGCCTCTGTGCGGACTCTGATGTAAGGGGGGCCTCTGTGCGGACTCTGATGTAAGGGGGGCCTCTGTGCGGACTCTGATGTAAGGGGGGCCTCTGTGCGGACTCTGATGTAAGGGGGGCCTCTGTGTGTACTCTGATGTAAGGGGGGCCTCTGTGCGTACTCTGATGTAAGGGGGGCCTCTGTGTGGACTCTGATGTAAGGGGGGCCACTGTGTGGACTATGATGTAAGGGGAGCCACTGTGTGGACTCTGATGTAAGGGGGGCCTCCGTGCGTACTCTGATGTAAGGGGGGCCTCTGTGTGGACTCTGATGTAAGGGGGGCCTCTGTGCGTACTCTGATGTAAGGGGGGCCTCTGTGTGGACTCTGATGTAAGGGGGGCCACTGTGTGGACTCTGATGTAAGGGGGGCCTCTGTGCGGACTCTTGTGATCATGAAAAATCTTAGACGGTTTTCCTCAATCCATCACTTTTCCACGCTCTATGGGCCACTCGACTGGACTTGCCCCCCAGGCCTAAGGCTGCCAGCCCTCCCCTGGGTCACATGAGTATCATGCAAGAGGATGAAGAGCAGCTGACCCAAAGTGGCAGAGCTTTCACAATGTATTTGTTTCAGGTACGCTCCCCATATTCAGGCACCAGAGCCAGAGATGAATATATTAATGAGCTCAAAGCTAAAGATTGTGTGTCAGCAGATTTTCCTGACATGGCCCACAAGTTTCTTACGAGGGGGGGCGCCTTTGCGCTGTGTGTCTCGAAACACGCTGAGCTGTGAAAATGATATTAATGACCTCGCACACGTGTCTGACCGCCTGCGGTAGGCGCTGCGAGGGAGAACTGGCGATGCCAGAAATAGTGGATTCAGCAGATCTGACCCTGGAAGAGAACGGGGAGAGACACGATGTCCCTCGAGGAGCCTGTCAGGGGCCCGGGGAGTGTGACAGGCCTCGTCTCTTAATCTATTGTGCCCTTGAACTTGGTGCTGAGTCCCCACAATGCGCCAACCTTCGGGGTCACCGCCAACGTCACCCCGCTCTGCAAACGCTCCCCCCCCGAGCCAATTTCTATATCCCGCTGTATCAGCACTGGAGGGGGCCGTGAACTCTGCGATCTTCAGCTGCAGCATCACAGAGAGCAGGAGCGCTGCGCCGCGCGGGGCGCCTAATCTGCACATGTCACCGTACATTAACTCACGCAGATCCCACCTGCCGAGAATTTCCGCGGGCAGCGCCTAATCTCAACGCCACACCGACCAATTAACATCTTCATATCATGTGCCGCCAGTCTATAGCCAGCCGGCTAAATTATTGTTCCTTTGTTTGCCATCCCGAGATTGGAGCGCCGGGGACATCTCACCTACAATTTTATGTCGTCTGACACTGAAGATTATAACGTGGAAGTAAATGACCCAGAAATGTAGAGGATGGTAAAAAAAAAAAATGTAAGGAAAAAAAAAAAAAAAGAACACAAATGTCTTCAGCTTTCCTCCATTGGAAAAAAAAAAAAAAACCCTGAACATTGCACTTCCTGTATCACCTCTCTAAACAGACCATGATAACCAGGGCTGCTCCGCCCTGATCACTGTGGTCAGAGTGCGTCCCTCCGTCATACGCTCTCTGCTTTCCTCCCTCACCCACCTCCTTCCTGCCTGTCATCTCCCTCTCTGTCTGTCTGTCTCTGCCCCCCCCCCCACGTCTATTATTCTAAAACAGGGGTCTCCAAACTTTCTAAACAAATTGCCAGTTTACTGTCCTTCAGACTTTAAGGGGGGGCCGGACTAGGGCCAGTGGGAGTAGAAAATGTTCTGGCATCCAATGGGAGTAAACCATGCCCTATCTTTGGTGTCAGTGGGAGGAATAGTGTCCCATCGATGGTGTCAATGGAAAGAATTCTGCCAAATCGTTGGTATCAGTGGGAGGAATAGTGCCCTATTTTTGGCGCCAGCGACCGGGTTTATGCCGCATTGTTGGTATCAGTGGATGGAATAGTGTCCAAGGGCCGGATAAAGGCAAGCAAAGGGCAGTGTCTGGCCCCCGGGCCACCGTTTGGAGACCACTGTTCTAAAATAAAAACAATTATTTTTTTTGGCATAGCACACTATGTAAGGAGTTTTTTTTTTTTTGTAAAAAACTAATTTCAGCTGTCTTCAGGTGACTTGCGTGACTTGCAGGCCGCTTTACAGCTCTTGCCAGGCATCCCCTTGTTCTGCCTTTGCCGTACGCAATTGCGGACCGCCCCAGGAACATCGAGTTCCCGGGACCCGCGGGCACACTCAGAAGGCACGTGGCGGGTGCTCTGTACGGCAAATTCAAAGGGTGTGGGTACGCCCATTTGCCTTCCCCGTGCCATTCTGCTGACGTATATCGGTGGTCGGCGGTTGGCAAGTGGTTAATGCATTGCAGGGTGTTCGTTGGGGAAAATTCCGGTGTTCGGCGAACGGCTGAACAGGCAAATGTTCGGCCTGAACTCATGCTCAGGCAGAACCAATCGCCCATCCCTATCAGTGGCAGAACCAGTAGTCACAGTATAATATACTGCAGGGATATGCAATTAGCGGACCTCCAGCTGTTGCAGAACTACAAGTCCCATGAGGCATAGCAAGCCACAAGCATGACACCCAGAGGCAGAGGCATGATGGAACTTGTAGTTTTGCAACAGCTGGAGGTCCGCTAATTGCATATCCCTGATATACTGTATGAGAAAGGTTGTTGCACCTACCAATTGCATGCTACCAGTACCATTAGCAGTTCCGCTGGCCACATGTGTACTGAATGTCACTCTTCGATGTATTGCCTGGTCTGAAGGAATTGGAGTCATTGATTTCTAGCAAATAAGCATTCAATGTTACAGAGTATAGTAGAAAGAGTCCTACAAAATCTGCACGTCAAGGCATTCAACGCCCCCTTCCTACCCTCCATCATACCCATTCATCATTCAAGGGAACATTTGGAAGGACCAACATTCATTTAGCATTCCAAAGCGATCGATGAAATGTGAGTTGACAATAAGAAATGAATAATATTTGTATCGTATGTTCCCTGACTGGAGGATATTGTGGTGCGTTTGGGATTTGGGAGTCAGAATCTGGCATGGAGTGGAAATGGGAAAATTGTATCAAATACTTACAGTCATTTTCCTTTCCTGGCATTAATCCATGGCCGTATACTAGCACATGTATGCTGCCATGTTGGCGCCACATAAACTAAAAATTCTATCAAATATACACAGTAGTTTTCCTTTCCTGGTGCCAATCCATGGCAGAATACTACCAAAGTGTATGCTGCAAAGCTGGCACCAGGAAAACAGAAATTTGCATCAAATACTTACAGTAATTTTTTTTTTCTTGGCATCAATTCATGGCTGTATACTACCACATGTATGCTGCCATGTTGGCACCAGGAAAAATAAAAATGTTATTAAATACTTACAGGAATTTTTCTTTTCCTGGCTCCAATGCATGGCAGCACACTACCACATGTATGCTGCCATGTTGGCGCCAGGAAAAGGGAAAATTGCATCAAATACTTACAGTAATTTTCCTTTCCTGGCACCAATCCATAGCTGCATACTTCCACATGTATGGTGCCAAATTGGTGCCACATAAACTGAAAATTCTATCAAATATATACAGTAGTTTTGCTTTCCGGGTGCCAATCCATGGCAGCACCCTACCACATGTATTCTGCCATGCTGGCACCAGGGAAACAGAAAATTGTATCAAATACTTACAGTAATGTTACTTTCCTGGTACGAATCCATGCCCATATACTACCACATGTATTCTGCCATGCTGGCACCAGGGAAACAGAAAATTGTATCAAATACTTACAGTAATGTTACTTTCCTGGTACGAATCCATGGCCATATACTACCACATGTATGCTGCCATGTTGACACCAGGAAAAGGGAAAATTATATCAAATACATACCGTATTTTTCCTTTCCTGGCTCCAATCCTTGGCTGCACACTGCCACATGTATGCTACCAAGTTGGAGCCAAGAAAAGGGAAAATTGTATTAAATACTTAGGCCTCGTACACACGGGTAAGAATCTTGTCAGGAAAAAAACGTGGTTTTCCCGATGAGATTCTTGGCAAGAATCTCTTGCTGCCCGATTGTACACACAGACATTTTTTAAAAGAACGCAGTGACGTCATCGCGTGCGACGAGCATGCGCTCGTCACTCTCGATGCCGTCGCCGCCATCTTGCTTTACCCTACCTATGCCGTGGAAGCTACCGCGCATTGCGTCAAAATCATTTCGAGCATGCGCGGGTTTCCACGGCGACAGGTAAGTATACACACTCTCGGGTTTCTCGTGGGGAAACAGGCCGACAAGAATCTCGACGAGAAAATAGAGAGCAGGATCTCTATTTTTCTCGTCGAGATTCTGGCCAGATTTCCAGACGAGAAACCTGGAAGCCTCGTACTCACGCTCGGTGTACTCGGCAAGAAAGCTCTGCCAGCAATTTTCTTGCTGGTTCTTGCCAAGAAAACCGGGCGTGTGTATGAGGCTTTACAGTCATTTTCCTTTCCTGGTGCCTACTACCACATGTATGCTGCCATGTTGGCAGCAGGAAAACAAAAAATTGTATCACCGTAATTTTCCTTTCCTGGCTCCAATCCATATCTGCATACTACCACATGTATGCTGCCATGTTGGCACCAGGAAAACAGAAAATTGCATCACCGTAATTTTCCTTTCCTGGCTCCAATCCATATCTGCATACTACCACATGTATGCTGCCATGTTGGCACCAGGAAAACAGAAAATTGTATCAAATACATACAGTATTTTTTCTTTCCTGGCACCAATCCATGGCACATGTATGCTGCCATGTTGACAGCAGGAAAACAAAAAATTGTATCACTGTAATTTTCCTTTCCTGGCTCCAATCCATATCTGCATACTACCACATGTATGCTGCCATGTTGGCGCCAGGAAAAGGGAAAATTTTATCAAATATATACAGTAGTTCTCCTTTCCTGGTGCCCATACATGGCAGAATACTGCCACATGTATGCTGCCATGTTGGCGCCACATAAACTGAAAATTCCATCAAATATATACAGTAATTTTTCTTTTCTGGCGCCCATCAATTGCAGAATACTGCCACATTTATGCTGCCATGTTGGCGCCAAGAAAGCAGAAAGTTGTATCAAATGCATACAGTAGTTTTCTTTTCCTGGCACCAATCCATGACATCTCCTGGAAAACAGAAAATTGTATCAAATACTTACTGTAATTTTCCTTTCCTGGCGCCATTCCAATGGCCATATACTTCCACAAGTATGCTGCCATGCTGGCGCCAAGAAAAGGGAAAATGATATCAAATATATACAGTTATTGTTCTTTCCTGGTGCCCATACATGGCAGAATACTTCCACATGTATGCTGCCATGTTGGCGCCAGGAAAAGGGAAAATGATATCAAATATATACAGTTATTCTCCTTTCCTGGTACCCATACATGGCAGAATACTTCCACATGTATGCTGCCATGTTGGCGCCAGGAAAACAGAAAATCGTATCAAATGCATACAGTCGATTTTTCTTTCCTGGCGCCAATCCATGTGGTAGTACGCTGCCATGGATTGGCGCCAGGAAAGAAGAATCCTGCCAGTGGTGTGAACGATGGACTCCTCACCTGTTGAGGTAGACCCTCTTCTCGGTCAGCTGTCCCGGGCCGTGCACCGGGTCCTCATACGGCTCATTCTGGACCACCTCCACCCCCTCGCCCCGGTCGCTCTGCTCGTGGCTGTGCTTGCTGATCATGTACAGCTGCCCGATTCTGTACTGCAAAAACAGAAAGATGGAAATTACCAGAACATCCTGTAGACAGATGGGACTCTATAATAATCTAACAAAATTAAATATAAAATCAACAAGTAAAATGTTCGCTCGGCTCTATCTGACGTTCCGTTTTAATAAAAAGCCCATAATTAATGATTCGGATCGCTTTTAGAGTGAATGCGCCACTGCACACAATGGGGTTGATTTACTAAAGTAATAAAGAATGTCAAATCCATGAAATCAAATGTTAGCCTTTCAGAAGTCATCTGCGTGCCAAGATGCGGGCGGCTGATATTCAGCAATGCGCACCACGCCGTTAACCCCTAAACTCCTGGCTGCTGCAAGCCAACACATACAGTATATTAAATAATACATTGCCAGGCGAGAATCTTCTCCTAATGGGTTTCCATCAACAGCAGTGCATAAGGAAAGACATAGCGATAACCCAGACCCTCCAACTGTACTGTTTTGGCTGGGATAATCTGGGGTCTAAAGGGGAGGTGGGGTAGAAGCAAAATGCCCCCCAAGGAGTTGAGACGTTTAAGGCAATTTAGAGGTGGGGGGGGATTATCTGAGGTCTGAAGGGGCTAATCAGAGGTCCAATTTGAGTCCTATTCGAAAGTGGTAATTTGTGGATGGGGGTGGGGGGGGGGCTGATCTGCAGAGGTAATTTGTAGAAGGGGAGGTTGTTCTGAGGTCTAAAAGAGGGCTAATCAGGGGTCTAAAGAGAAGCTGATCTAAGGTGTGATAGGGGGCTAATATGAGGTTGAGGGTCTAGTCGGGAAGGGTAATATCTGCAGGGGGGCAGATCTGAGGTCTGGAGGAGTAATTTTAGTAAATTGGGGGTAATCTGAGCTCCGAAGAGGTAATTTCTGGAATTGGGGCAGATTTTAAGCGTGAAATAAGGCTAATCTGAGATCTAAAGGGGGGGTGTATCAGGGGTCCAGAGAAAGGTGTTTCTGGGGGTCTGATGGGCAGTTATCGAAGGGGGCTAAACTGAGGTCTAAACAAAGCTAATTTGAGGTGGTAATTTGTGGATTGGGGGCTGATCTGAAGAGGTAATTTGTAGAAGAGAAGGTTGTTCTGAGGTCTAAAATAAGGCTAATCAAGGGTCTAAATAGAAGCTGATATAAGGTGCAATGGGGGGCTAATATGAGGTTTAGGGTCTGGTCGGAAAGGGTAATATTTGCAAGGGGGGCAGATTTGAGGTCTAAGGGAGTAACTTGAGTAAATTGGGGGTCATCTGCAAAATGCCCCCCAAGGAGTTGGGACTTTTAAGGCAATTTAGAGGTGGGGCGGATTATCTGAGGTCTGAAGGGGCTAATCGGAGGTCCAATTTGAGTTATTTTCAAACATTTTAAATTGTGGAGGGGGGGGGGGGGGGCTGATCTGAAGAGGTAATTTGTAGAAGAGGAGGTTGTTCTGAGGTCTAAAATAAGGCTAATCAGGGGTCTAAAGAGACGCTGATCTAAGGTGTGATGGGGGCTAATATGAGGTTGAGGGTCTGGTCGGAAAGGGTAATATTTGCAAGGGGGCAGATCTGAGGTCTAAAGGAGTAATTTGAGGTAATCTGAGATCCAAAGAGGTCATTTTTGGAAGGGGGCATATTTGAGGTCTGAAATAAGGCTAATCAAGGGTCTAAAGAGAAGCTGATGTAAGGTGTGATGGGGGGGGCTAATATGAGGTTTAGGGTCTGGTCGGAAAGGGTAATATTTGCAAGGGGGCAGATTTGAGGTCTAAAGGAGTAACTTGAGTAAACTGGGGGTCATCTGCAAAATGCCCCCAAGGAGTTGAGACTTTTAAGGAAATTTAGAGGTGGGGGAGATTATCTGAGGTCTGAAGGGGCTAATCGGAGGTCCAATTTGAGTTATTTTGAAAAATGGTAAATTGTGGATGGGGGGGGGGGGCAGAAATAAGGCTAATCAGGGGTCTAACGCAAAGCTAATTTGAGGGGGTCATTTGTGGATGGGGGGGGGGGGGCTGATACTACAAAGCAAGACCCGACTCCTATTTAGAAAGACTGGCAAATGAATGTTTAGCGGTTTTTAAGGTCACATTTTGGCGGCTTTCACTTGAACACGAGACAATAAAATGAAGACAGACGAATGGAAACGGTAAAAGACGCACAGCCTCCTTTAGGAGAGTCGGTCCGCCGCTCTGATGGTCGGGTCGTGTCCTGTATATACGGAGCTCTATATTACTAACAGAAAGCCGTTGGGAAATGAACACATTTGTATTTGTGAAATATATTTTTTGTACCTTTGTTGAAGTCGGGAGAAAGTGCCCAGAGCCGCTCCATAGAACGGGAGGAAGTGACATTTCCCATGAGAAATCGCATTTCACTGCTTTTATAAATAGGCCCCTCGTTATTCTTCCCATCCATCTGCAGCGCTCGGAGCATTCCCCATAAACTGACCTGACATTCTATATCAGGGGAAGGATGGAGGGTGAACTGGCACAGAGGTAAATTTCTGCCCCCCCCCCTTCCATACAGAAGGATACCTCCGAGGAGACTCTGCAGACGGTCTGGGTTAATACGGCGGCACGCTCAACTGGTCTGTCACTAATGACATGCTAATTACCTCTGGGATCTCTGTATATTAATAAACACTCACTGGATGCGGCGTGACCGAGAAATCGCATATAAACCATAAAAAATGCCAGACATTAACCCTTCACAGTAAAGACAGGCTAGCACTGTGGAACTACAAGTCCCAGCATCTTCTTCACACCAAGGGAAGCCTATGTCTGTGACACACGGGTGGTAACCGCAGGGCTGATCCTAGGCAGGTGTGTGGGGTGCAGTGCACCCAGGCGCCACAGAGATGGGGGCACTGAAGCGCCAGAGTGCTCCCCTCCCTCCTCCTCTCCTTGTAAGTGTCCAGAGGCGGCTCTCTCCGCCGGTTACTGCCGCCACCAATGTGTTTCCTGCCCAAGCCCCTCCCCCTCCTGTCTCTGTGTGGAGAGATACCAGCCGTGCAGGGACGTCCCTGGGGGGCGGCCCATGCCTGACGTGTTCTCCTTGTCCGTGTTAGGGGAGCATCTCTGTGTTTGAGTCGTTGCCATAGAAACATTTGTAAAGGGGAGGAGTTCGTGAGATGACCACGCCAGAATTATTTCTGCACCCAGGCGTCGTGACCCTAGGATCGGCCCTGGGTAACCGCAGCCCTCATCATAAAGCCCTGTACACGTGACCGGGATTCCCGGCGGTATAAAGTCCGCCAGGAATCCCGACTGGAAAACCAAGAACCTGCTCAGCCAGGTTTCCCCGTTGGGAAAACTGCGAGGAGAGCTTTGGCCGGGAATCCCAGCCGTGTGTACGCTCCCTCGCAGTTTTTCCCCAGAGGGAACCCCGGCGGGAAAATAGAGAGCAGGGTGGGAAGTACTGCGAGGAAACATACACACGGGCGGTTTTCCCAGCCAATAGCTCTCCTGGCAGGAAAACCGGTAATGTGTACGAGGCTTGAGGCATTGCAAGACTTGGACCCCTTTCACACTGGAGCGTTTCAGCGTTAAAAAACGCTCTCCATGCATCTCAATGGACCTTTTCACACTGAGGCGTGGCGTTGAGAAAAGTCCTGCAAGCAGCATCTTTGGAGCAGCTTTTGGGCGCATCGTTGCGTTAATTTTTCGGCTTGCGCCCTAAAAACACGGTAATAGCGCTAAAGGCATTTTTGCAGCGCCTCAGTGTGAAAGGACTCTTACAGTTAAGGGCCAGTTCACACCATAGAGACGCAGTCCGCATGCGTTTCAGGTGCTTTTCTGCATGTGCGCCCGCGAGCGATTTTGATGTAGTGAGGAAACCACGCAGAGTGCGCTGCAAATTAAAAATCGTCTGAGCCTGGTAGAGAATAATTGGTTGGACAGTGACTGCATCCAATCAGATCCTATCAGATGGAGTCGCCGTACGGCGGTGGCATTGCAGGTGATGTCTGAATAGAATAGCGGGCGCTGGAGGCTGGATGATAAAAACAAACAAGCCGCGTACGGCGGCGACCTTACGGGTTCTCCAAATCCTCCAAATACATTGAAACACGTTCCATCAATCCGGGTTCAATTATAAGATTCTGATAGCTGTTCACAGACGGGAGGATCTGGTGAGGCTGCCTGATGAACGTTTCCTTTAACAATCATTGTGTGAGTTCATTCATTCGATGCGCCATTCACTTCACATAAATTACACGTTTAATCAGCAGATAGAGAGAGAGAGAGAGAGAGAGAGGAGAACTGACTGCTCTACCACCACAAGAGAGGCATACTGTCCAATCTCATTGTTCTAGGACCCCCCCAAGTGTCAGGGTGTCATTGTTCTGGACCCCCAAGTGTCAGGGTGTCATTGTTCTGGGACCCCCAAGTGTCAGGGTGTCATTGTTCTGGGACCCCCAAGTGTCAGGGTGTCATTGTTCTGGGACCCCCAAGTGTCAGTGTTCTGGACCCCCAAGTGTCAGTGTGTCATTGTTCTGGGCCCCCAAGTGTCAGTGTGTCATTGTTCTGGATCCCCAAGTGTCAGGGTGTCATTGTTCTGGGACCCCCAAGTGTCAGTGTGTCATTGTTCTGGGATCCCCAAGTGTCAGGGTGTCATTGTTCTGGGACCCCCAAGTGTCAGGGTGTCATTGTTCTGGGACCCCCAAGTGTCAGGGTGTCATTGTTCTGGGACCCCCAAGTGTCAGGGTGTCATTGTTCTGGCGATCCCCAAGTGTCAGGTGTCATTGTTCTGGGTCCCCCAAGTGTCAGTGTGTCATTGTTCTGGGGCCCCCAAGTGTCAGGGTGTCATTGTTCTGGATCCCCAAGTGTCAGGGTGTCATTGTTCTGGATCCCCAAGTGTCAGGGTGTCATTGTTCTGGATCCCCAAGTGTCAGTGTGTCATTGTTCTGGACCCCCAAGTGTCAGGGTGTCATTGTTCTGGACCCCCAAGTGTCAGTGTGTCATTATTCTGGACCCCCAAGTGTCAGGGTGTCATGGTGTCATTGTTCTGGACCCCCAAGTGTCAGGGTGTCATTGTTCTGGGGCCCTCAAGTGTCAGGGTGTCATTGTTCTGGGACCCCCAAGTGTCGGGGTGTCATTGTTCTGGACCCCCAAGTGTCAGGGTGTCATTGTTCTGGACCCCCAAGTGTCAGGGTGTCATTGTTCTGGACCCCCAAGTGTCAGGGTGTCATTGTTCTGGACCCCCAAGTGTCAGTGTGTCATTGTTCTGGATCCCCCAAGTGTCAGGGTGTCATTGTTCTGGGCCCCCAAGTGTCAGGGTGTCATTGTTCTGGGCCCCCAAGTGTCAGGGTGTCATTGTTCTGGGTCCCCAAGTGTCAGGGTGTCATTGTTGTGGGACCCCCAAGTGTCAGGGTGTCATTGTTGTGGGACCCCCAAGTGTCAGGGTGTCATTGTTCTGGATCCCCAAGTGTCAGGGTGTCATTGTTCTGGGACCCCCAAGTGTCAGTGTGTCATTGTTCTGGACCCCCAAGTGTCAGGGTGTCATTGTTCTGGACCCCCAAGTGTCAGTGTGTCATTGTTCTGGGACCCCCAAGTGTTAGGGTGTCATTGTTCTGGACCCCAAGTGTCAGGGTGTCATTGTTCTGGACCCCCAAGTGTCAGGGTGTCATTGTTCTGGGACCCCCAAGTGTCAGGGTGTCATTGTTCTGGGACCCCCAAGTGCCAGGGTGTCATTGTTCTGGGACCCCCAAGTGTCCGGGTGTCATTGTTCTGGGACCCCCAAGTGTCCGGGTGTCATTGTTCTGGACCCCCAAGTGTCAGGGTGTCATTGTTCTGGACCCCCAAGTGTCAGGGTGTCATTGTTCTGGGCCCCCAAGTGTCAGTGTGTCATTGTTCTGGACCCCCAAGTGTCAGTGTGTCATTGTTCTGGACCCCCAAGTGTCAGGGTGTCATTGTTCTGGGTCCCCCACGTGTCAGGGTGTCATTGTTCTGGGCCCCCAAGTGTCAGGGTGTCATTGTTCTGGGACCCCCAAGTGTCAGGGTGTCATTGTTCTGGGACCCCCAAGTGTCAGGGTGTCATTGTTCTGGGACCCCCAAGTGTCAGGGTGTCATTGTTCTAGACCCCCAAGTGTCAGGGTGTCATTGTTCTGGGACCCCCAAGTGTCAGTGTGTCATTGTTCTGGGCCCCCAAGTGTCAGGGTGTCATTGTTCTGGATCCCCAAGTGTTGGTGTGTCATTGTTCTGGACCCCAAGTGTCAGGGTGTCATTGTTCTGGGACCCCCAAGTGTTGGTGTGTCATTGTTCTGGACCCCCAAGTGTCAGGGTGTCATTGTCCTGGACCCCCAAGTGTCAGTGTGTCATTGTTCTGGTGTGTCAGGTCAGGCAATCTTGTGACTAATAAACACATTCTCCCCCCCCCCCCCCCCCAGCTGATATCAGATATGAAATAATTTTCTATCAGTTGCCTCAGCACAAGCTCCATAAATTGCCCTCCACCTGATCCACTCGGACACCACAGATGTAACATCCAGTGACGTCCTCCCCGGGGGCCTCCTCCTGACTGAGCAGCTGACTGGCAGTTCTTGTATTGAGATAACAAGCGGAGGTGTCAGAATGCGCCGAGCATTGGTCACATTACAACACAACAATGGGCAGACGATCCTCCGTGGCCCTGCAGGAGGGCGGCTATACACCATTATCACAATACTTCTATTCATAGGGATGACATTGGAATTTGGATGTCAACATGATATAAAAAAAATCTAAAAACCTCATTAAATACCTTGAAAAAGTATTCACACCCCTTGAAATTTTCCACATTTTGTAACCCAAAAACGTAAATGTCTTTTATTGGGATTTTATGTGAGAGACCAACACATTGGAATTGTGAAGATTAATAATTGTTTATTACAAGTCAGCCACTTAACTGCACTACGGTCCAGCTCCTCCCCCCCCCCCGCCTCCATTCACTCTGTGAGCACCCGGCCGTGACAGCTTTCGGCTTCACGGCCCAGGCACGCACTGCGCATGCGCGAGTGGCGCCGCGCTCCCTGAGTGGACAGGCGATCTCCTGGGACCCGTCACGTGTCCCAGGAGATCGCCTAGAGAGAGGGGCCGCCTAAGGCGAGAGGAGAAATCGCAGAGGCGGTCCCTGGGCAGAAGGAGGATGTGGGACAGGAAGCACCCCCCCCCCCCAAAAAAAATGACAGGGGGTGAGGAGTGCTTAAAGCGGAAGTTCTACTTTTGGGTGGAACTCCACTTTAACCACTTAAGGACCCCTGTAACGGTCACCACCGTTTACGACCTTCCATCACCCCACGACAGCTTATCTGACACACAGACAAACCCGCAGACACGATCCATATCAATTCCCCAGAAAATGAGACTGGCCGCTCTATTCTCTGCTTCAACATGTATGAACACTTTTAATGGTAACTTTCAGTCTTATATACAGTACAACAGGTTACAGTAATCACAGGAACAATCAAACTCTCCACCCACACATCACACACTGGGGGGGCTTCAATACACCTTCAGATGGGCTAATTACTAAACATTCCAGACATTTCGGCGCCGCTCTATAATTAACATGACCTAATCACTGCACCTGAGAAGTCACATTCCTTTATTAATAGAATTCAAACAAAACACCATCACACAATGATTTCCCCTCAATCCACATCTTTAGACAGACGGTCTGTCTCCGACAGAAAGGTATTCACATCTGAGCATCAATAGGCTTTAAACAGTGTTATCACCCAATGAAAGGCCTTTCAGGAGCCAGCCCCATTTAACAACTCAATAGCCTGGGCTAAGCATTGAAAGAGTCATTCTATTGACCGGTAGGGTCAGAATAAACCAACACTTTGCAATATCTCAAGATCCTGTAATATGAGCCATCAGTAATGTCCCCTGTCCTGTAATTTAGGATATAATTTCTCAGTCACCCTATGGCCCTATTGGACATAAGGTGACCCTAGACATAAGACTCCTTGGTGACGCCGGTACAGGAGTACCCCTCATCCTTCCAAAGTCTCTGTTTGTCCCGGGTCATTCCGTTAAAACAACCCCTTCACGCCGATATACGTCGGCAGAAGGGCACGACTGGGCAAAAACACGTACCTGTACGTCCTCTTTAAGAGCGCTGGCGCACTCGCGACCCTGGTCCGAAGCTCCGTGACAGCGCCCACGGGACCCGATCGCTGCCGGAGTCCCGCGATCGAGCTCAGGAGCTGAAGAACGGGGAGAGCTGTGTGTAAACATGTCAGTGATCGTCTGTTCCCTGATATAGGGAAAGACGATCACTGACGTCACACGTCCAGCCCCGCCCCCCCTACAGTTAGAAACACATATGAGGTCACACTTAACCCCTTCAGGTTAACTTCTAAACAGCAAATGTAATTTTAACAGTAAACAGTGCATTTTTATAGCACTTTTCGCTGTGAAAATGGCAATGGTCCCAAAAATGTGTCAAAATTCTCCGAAGCGTCCGCCATAATGTCGCAGTCCCGAAAAAAAAAAAACGCTGATCGCCGCCATTAGTAGTAAAAAAAAAAAATTATTAATAAAAATGCCATAAAACTATCCCCTATTTTGTAAAACGTTATAAATTTTGCGCAAACCAATCAATAAACGGTTATTGCGATTTTTTTGCCAAAAATAGGTAGAAGAATACGTATCGGCCTAAACTGAGGAAAAACATATTTTTTTAATATATTTTTAGGGAATATTTATTATAGCAAAAAGTAAAAATATTTAATTTTTTTTAAATTGTCGCTCTATTTTTGTTCATAGCGCAAAAAATAAAAACCGCAGAGGTGATCAAATACCACCAAAAGAAAGCTCTATTTGTGGGGGAAAAAGGACGCCAAATTTTGTTTGGGAGCCGCGTCGCACGACTGCGTAATTTTCAGTTAAAGCGCCGCAGTGCCGAATCGCCAAAAACTGGCCAGGTCCTTTAGCTGCATATTGGTCCGGCTCTTAGGTGGTTAAGCAGTCGGGTACATTAGAGGCATTTCTAGGTGAATATCGGACACCTTGGGCCAGATTCACAAAGAGATACGATGGTGTATCTCCTGATATCTCCTGATCCCCCATCGTATCTCTGACTTACACTGGTCCTATCTATGCGCCTCATTCATAGAATCAGATACACATAGATAGGGCTAGATCCGACAGTGTTACACTGTGTTACACTGTCGGATCTTATTTTCGATTTAAAAATGGCGCCGGGGGCGTTCCCGCTGATTTACCTTGAATAATATGTAAATCAGCGAGATACGCAAATTCACGAACGTACGCGCACCCGACGCAGTCTTCTTACGACGTTTCCGTAGCGGCTTTCCCCGTCGTATACTTACCCCTGCTTTTATCAGACGCAGCCAATGTTAAGTATAGCCGGCGTTCCCGCGTCGAATTTGAATTTTCTAACGTCGTTTGCGTACGCCGATTCACAAACACGCGCGTCGCAAGTCACGCTCACGTCGAAACCACTGACGTCCTAGTGACGTCAGTGGGAGCAATGCACGCCGGGAAATTCCCCGGACGGCGCATGCGCATTTAAATCGGCGCGGGAACGCGCCTGATTTAAATAGTACACTCCCCCTAGCCGCGGAATTTGAATTCCGCCGGGGGATTTAGGATCCGCCGCCGCAAGTTTGGAGGTAAGTGGTTTGTGAATTAGCCACTTGCCTCTCAAACTTGCGGGAGCGGATCTTAAATCACGTAGATCGAGCGGATCTATAGATCCACTGATCTACGTGAATCTGGCCCCTTGGTCGGGACTCGCTCTCTCTCCAGGACGTCATTCTAGCCCCTGATTGGAGGGTCAGTATTACAGAACACTCGGCTCTCCCGCATTGCAGCCTTGATTCCGGCACTCCATTCTCGTCACACCTTCCCCACATATATATATCAATTCTCTCCGTCTGGAAAGGACCAATTACTGGATTCTGGCACACGGAGGAGTGATGGGTCTCCGGGGACGAAACATTTTTGGCTTTATTTCAGTCGTATTTACTGTTAATGCGTCTTGTCGTAGTTCTGGATGGAGTACAGCTCCAGGGGGAGGGAGGCAGACGGCGCCGGCGTGCTGTGCCGTGGATACTAACGGCCCCCTCTTCAGATTCCATTTAGTGTCTTAAAGGCGCACTCCGACCCAACAAGGACGTTTTCCGTTCACTAAACATACAACCTGCTGAGTGGCTGCAATTTTTTTTTTATCATGGCGTCCATTATTGAATCTGCCTCCTCCATTCACAGAACCTTTGTGGTTGTCGGTTCCCTGTCTGAAATCTGACCCAGATTCACAGAGAGGTAGGCGCACATTACGCCGCCGTACGCCACGCCGGCGTAGCGCAGAGAGGCAAGCGATGAATTCAGCAAGCCAGTGCTCCCAACGCTGCGCCAGCGTGGCGTGGGTTTTCGAAGGCGTACGCCGGCGTAGGTGGAAGTGGGCGTGACCCATGCAAATGAGGCGTGACTCCATGCAAATGATGGACCGAGCGCCAGACAGATACTTATCACGAACTGCGCATGCGCCGTGGACGCATCCCCCTGCGCACAACCACGTCAGAACAACTGCCTAAACTATGCCGGATCACTGCGCACGGCGTGAACATAACGTACGCCCAGCCAGACACACGTCCAACGTAAAATACGTCGGCTTGTGTTCCCTGGTGCAGACCTTTGCATGTCTGCTGCTGGGTTACACCTCCTTTATGGGGAATAACTTTACGCCGGACGTACAACTTAGGCACACCTCTCGTAGCCTGTGTCGGGCGCACGCAGGTTCGTGAATCGCCGTATTTCCCTCATTTGCATGTTTGAATGGCTAATCAATGGGAGCGGCACCATCCGCCCAGCCCATATGTGCGCCCACCCTACGCCGGCGTAAGCAAGTTACGTCGGCGGGGTGTAGCCTGTTTTTAGGCGCATATCTGTTCGTGGGTCTGGCGCACAGATATGACGGCGCACATTTGCACTTACGTCGGCGTAACTTGTTATACGTCGGCGTAAGTGCTTTGTGAATCTGGGCCTCTGTGTTCTGTGACGCCCGGCCCCGCCCCCACTACACTTCTCAGAGACGGCCTATCGTAGAATCAGAATCAGGACCTGGACAAGGCGATCAGAGAGTGAGGAGAGGACACATTGTTGGTGGTCAGAGAGTGAGGACAGGATACATTGTTGGTGGTCAGAGAGTGAGGACAGGATACATTGTTGGTGGTCAGAGAGTGAGGACAGGATACGTTGTTGGCGGTCAGAGAGTGAGGACAGGATACATTGTTGGTGGTCAGAGAGTGAGGACAGGACACATTGTTGGTGGTCAGAGAGTGAGGACAGGATACATTGTTGGTGGTCAGAGAGTGAGGACAAGATACATTGTTGGTGGTCAGAGAGTGAGGACAGGATACATTGTTGGTGGTCAGAGAGTGAGGACAGGATACATTGTTGGTGGTCAGAGAGTGAGGACAGGACACATTGTTGGAGGTCAGAGAGTGAGGACAGGATACATTGTTGGTGGTCAGAGAGTGAGGACAGGACACATTGTTGGTGGTCAGAGAGTGAGGACAGGACACATTGTTGGTGGTCAGAGAGTGAGGACAGGATACATTGTTGGTGGTCAGAGAGTGAGGACAGGATACATTGTTGGTGGTCAGAGAGTGAGGACAGGACACATTGTTGGGGGTCAGAGAGGGAGGACAGGACACATTGTTGGTGGTCAGAGAGTGAGGACAGGATACATTGTTGGCGGTCAGAGAGTGAGGACAGGATACATTGTAGGAGGTCAGAGAGTGAGGACAGGATACATTGTTGGTGGTCAGAGAGTGAGGACAGGATAGTTCAATACTATTCCCCTAATAAATGTTCCCACTACAGACTGCTGAGGTCTGAGGGCCACACATCATACACCAAGGGGCCACATGCAGCCCTCGGGATGGGCACCAAGGCTCTGCAGTATGGGGGTGGAATGCGTCTTCCCTCCAGTATGAGGTGAGATATTTCTCCCCGGACACGGAACAGTCAGAGTATCGATCGCTCTCCATCCCGCGCTGCGGAAATCTATAGGAATGCAGATGTCGGCTGTCAGAGGAAGAAGGATGGGAATCCCCCGGGCTGAGTCAGCGGTATATCCCGCCATTTATCATAGGACTGGCGGGACGGAACATTTATGGGGGGGGGGATTACAGATTTACATATGGCAGTGAAATCATTCACTCTTGATTAGAGTTTGAACACTGCTGATCGGCGTTCTCAATTCCTTGGATATCTCTTTATATCCCTTTCCTGTTTTATAAAGTTCAACTACCTTTTCCCTCAGATCCTTTGCCAATTCTTTTTGCTTTCCCCCATGACTCAGAATCCAGAAACATCAGTGCAGCACTGGATGGAAGATGCAAGGGTCTGTCAGGAGTCCAGAAACTCATGGACCTTTTATACACACACACTAATTACAAGCAAACAGATCACAGGTGAGGATGGTGACCTTTATGTTTTTAAATAACAAACATATACTTACCTCCACTGTGCGGCTCATTTTGCACAGAGTGTCCCCGAACCCTGTCTTCTGGGGTCCCTCGGCGGCTGTCTTGGCTCCTCTTTGCAAAAGCTTTCCACCTTCATGCGAGTGAGCTCACATGGTGGAAAGCTTTTGCGAGCGCGCTCCCGTGATACAGCGGCGGGCATAGCCGCCGACTGTATCACTCGGTCCTCGCCCCCCGGCGCGCCACGTCATCTGCTGTGATTGACAGCAGCGCCAGCCAATGGCTGCGCTGTTATCAATCCGTCCAGCCTAGCCAATCAACGGCCAGGCTGGGAACCGAAGAGGATCACGTGGATGCGCACGGGACTTTCGAGGGGTGAGGTAAGTAAAACGGAGGTTCGGGGGGGGGGGGGGCGGTACCGTCGGATGTTTTTTCACCTTAATGCATAGCATGCATTAAGGTGAAAAAACATTTACCTTTACAACCCCTTTAAGGTGAAAAAACATCTGATGCCGGGCCCCGTTCTACTTACCTGACCCCTCGAAAGTCCCGCGCTCGGTCCCGAGATCCTCTTTGCCGCTCAGCCTGGCCGCTGATTGGCTAGAGCGGATGGATTGAGAGCAGCGCAGCCATTGGCTGGTGCTGCTGTCAATCACATCCAGTGACGCGGCGTGCCGAGTGATACAGTGAGCGGCTATGACCGCTCGCTGTATCACGGGAGCGCGCCCGCAATTACTCACCACCATGCCAGCTCTCGCATGACTGGGGTCAGTACTTGCGGGGAGGACCAGAGACAGCCGCCGAGGGACCCCAGAAGACGTGGATCGCGGGGCCACTCTGTGCAAAACGAACTGCACAGTGGAGGTAAGTATCACATGTTTGTTATTTTAAAGGGAATTTTTTTTTCCTTTACGAATGCTTTAATAGTCATTCAAAGCCCTTTGTGTCAACTTGTGTGCGTGTCATCAGGCCGAAATCATGGGGGTATGTAAACTTTTGATCGGGGTGATTTGGGGAGTTTCTGTTGCCATGACGATATAAAAAGAGTAAACACGGGTGATCGATAATAAATGGCTTCAGCCGATCACTGACCATGAGTGAGAGATTTACTGTCTATTCTTCGTGGCTATCAAGGAATAGGATTAAATGAAGGTTTTTCGTCGCTAAGCTCCGCCCATCACTTCTGGATGGAACGTCCCTTCAGGAACAGAACCCTTTCTGAAGGAATGAAGCCTTTGCAGAGTGTTTGGTTGAGGTGTCACCGAAACACGGATGTCCCCGGAATAACCATCTCATTAATGCGGAGGAGGAGTTGGCGTCGCTCCCGCTGAGAGTGAAGGGCAGGAAATAAAAAAGATACTTTAATTAACAAAAGCTATTTACAGTACAAGTGAGGAGCGTCCCCTACAAGTGTCACCAGGAGCCGTGCGTACGGGGGAGGGGCGCCTCTCTCCAGACCGCGCTACAAATCACACAGAGCGGGACTGAGCCTTGTAGATGAAGAGGACCTCGGGGGACGGACTTTCAGATTACACATCTCAGTCGTGACTACCAACCCCCGACCAGAAATACCACATCAAAGTACGATCGTCCTACTATTCACAGTAATAGAACCGAGGAGCTTACACTCTACTGTCCCCTCCCCCCCCCCCACAGTCACATCAGTCTCTGTACAGAGGAGCTTACACTCTAATGTCCCCTCCCCCCCCCCACATCACATCAGTCTCTGTACAGAGGAGCCTACACTCTAATGTCCCCTCCCCCCCACAGTCACATCAGTCTCTGTACAGAGGAGCTTACACTCTAATGTCCCCTCCCCCCCACAGTCACATCAGTCTCTGCACAGAGGAGCTTACACTCTAATGTCCCCTCCCCCCACAGTCACATCAGTCTCTGTACAGAGGAGCTTACACTCTACTGTCCCCCCCCCCCCCCCACAGTCACATCAGTCTCTGTACAGAGGAGCTTACACTCTACTGTCCCCCCTCCCCCCCACAGTCACATCAGTCTCTGTACAGAGGAGCTTACACTCTAATGTCCCCTCCCCCCACAGTCACATCAGTCTCTGTACAGAGGAGCTTACACTCTAATGTCCTCTCCCCCCCCACATCACATCAGTCTCTGTACAGAGGAGCTTACACTCTAATGTCCCCTCCCCCCCACATCACATCAGTCTCTGTACAGAGGAGCTTACACTCTAATGTCCCCCCCCCCCCACATCACATCAGTCTCTGTACAGAGGAGCTTACACTCTAATGTCCTCTCCCCCACAGTCACATCAGTCTCTGTACAGAGGAGCTTACACTCTAATGTCCCCTCCCCCACAGTCACATCAGTCTCTGTACAGAGGAGCTTACACTCTAATGTCCCCTCTCCCCCCCCACATCACATCAGTCTCTGTACAGAGGAGCTTACACCCTAATGTCCCCTCCCCCACACATCACATCAGTCTCTGTACAGAGGAGCTTACACTCTAATGTCCCCTCCCCCCCCACATCACATCAGTCTCTGTACAGAGGAGCTTACACTCTAATGTCCCCTCCCCCCTCACATCAGTCTCTGTACAGAGGAGCTTACACTCTAATGTCCCCTCCCCCCACATCACATCAGTCTCTGTACAGAGGAGCTTACACTCTAATGTCCCCTCCCCCCCACATCACATCAGTCTCTGTACAGAGGAGCTTACACTCTAATGTCCCCCCCCCCCCATATCACATCAGTCTCTGTACAGAGGAGCTTACACTCTAATGTCCTCTCCCCCACAGTCACATCAGTCTCTGTACAGAGGAGCTTACACTCTAATGTCAGTCTCTTCATATGACCTGCAGTGTACTCAGTCACTCCCTGGGCAGGAAGTACAGAGGACAGCACATGATAGACACTCAATGTATGAAAGACAACCACAGACCCCACTACACTGCCGGCCAGCAAACCCCGCAGCTGTGTGTAAGCACGCTCTATCTGCTGCAGATTCTGCAGGCTTTTCACAGTGCTACTACAGAGGTCTGCAGTCTCTGGTTTCATGATTCTGTCATCGTCGGTTTGGGCACAAAGCTGCAGGCAGCTGATTGGTTGCTACAAGCTAATTGTAGGACGAGTAGTGCTGATCCTCTTTGTTATATGAAGACAGATATCAGGAGGGGAATAGGACGTTGGTAGAGTGTATGGTGGGTACAATGTGTACCGCCTCCCCTCCCCCATCAATAATTCACAGAGAAGACGAGATGGGAGGAAATAATGAGGACAGAAGGGTCCCGGGGGGGACAGAGGGGCCCCGGGGGGACAGGTAGGACGGACGTGTGAGAGCCCCATTCACAAGACAGATGTCTCCTCAATGGCTGGAAGCAAATCTCTCCCCAACCAGAAGGAAAGAGAAAAACTGGAGGGGATTCCGCCTGATAAATATTTACTGAGTGTAATCACCCGGGACGGGAGGGACGCTCTGCAGGAGGAAGAGTCTGCACAACACTGGCCGGGATTTACTGCACACAGAGAAGTGAACACACACCCATAGTGGGGAATCCATGGTGGACACACACCCATAGTGGGGAATCCATGGTGGACACACACCCATAGTGGGGAATCCATGGTGGACACACACCCATGGTGGAGAATCCATAGTGGACACACACCCATGGTGGAGAATCCATGGTGGACACACACCCATGGTGGAGAATCCATAGTGGACACACACCCATGGTGGACAATCCATGGTGGACACACACCCATAGTGGGGAATCCATGGTGAACACACACCCATAGTGGGGAATCCATGGTGGACACACACCCATGGTGGGGAATCAATGGTGGACACACACCCATGGTGAGGAATCCATGGTGGACACGAACCCATGGTGGACACACACCCGTGGTGAGGAATCCATGGTGGACACACACCCATGGTGGGGAATCCATGGTGGACACACACCCATGGTGGAGAATCCATGGTGGACACACACCCATGGTGAGAAATCCATGGTGGACACACACCCATGGTGGGGAATCCATGGTGGACACACACCCATGGTGAGGAATCCATGGTAGACACACACCCGTGGTGAGGAATCCATGGTGGACACACACCCATGGTGGGGAATCCATGGTGGACACACACCCATGGTGGACACACACCCATGGTGGGGAATCCATGGTGGACACACACCCATGGTGGGGAATCAATGGTGAACACACACCCATGGTGGGGAATCCATGGTGGACACACACCCATAGTGGGGAATCCATGGTGGACACACACCCATGGTGGGGAATCCATGGTGGACACACACCCATAGTGGGGAATCCATGGTGGACACACACCCATGGTGGACACACACCCATGGTGGGGAATCCATGGTGGACACACACCCATGGTGGACACACACCCATGGTGGGGAATCCATGGTGGACACACACTCATAGTGGGGAATCCATGGTGGACACACACCCATAGTGGGGAATCCATGGTGGACACACACCCATGGTGGACACACACCCATGGTGGGGAATCCATGGTGGACACACACCCATGGTGGGGAATCCATGGTGGACACACACCCATGGTGGAGAATCCATAGAAGACCTTGTCCTGGCATTGTATAGAACAATATAACAAGAACAGAAGATTGGTATGTGGGGATGGGCATTTACCTCCTGCACTGAGGATGGGGCACTTAATTCCTGCACTGATTATGGGGCATTTCATTTGCGTCATTGGACTTCTTTTTACCAAGGGTGGGAAATATGTTGGTGTCATGGGACTGGGTGTTGCTCCTATCGAGCATACACAGATATTTTTCTGGTTTTCTTCCCCGCCGCCTACAAACAGATGTTCACATTTCCACTCTCTGAGCTGCAGGAAGTTTCCCCCCGTGTTCTGCCAGAATAGGTATTCACCAACAACCCCCTTGTCACGTGACAGCCGCCAGTATCATGGGACGCAGAAAGGGCCGCGCACGCGTGCAGATCTTATCTCAGAGAAAGTTTCCATGTCAGCTGCAGCCAAATCTTTTCCAATGTGGGCTTTATCCTCTGATCAGTAAGAGGAGACTCTCCTCATTCCAAAGACACAACAAAGGAACGTGCAAAGGCAAGTCCTAACCACCAACCCATCACCCTATCACAACCCATCACCCATCACCCCTCTGTAATCAGGAACATTACCTGCATGGGCATCCTCCTCACATAGAAACATTCCTGGACTCCGACATGTTACTCCACAACAACGTAACTTAAGTCTACAGGAGAGCGCAAATACGTAATGTTACTTTGTGACCAGATACAGTACAATGGTGTGTAATGTCTATATAGAAAAGGGGTCCCAATACAATGATACAGTACACTGTCACTAAGGGGTCCAGAACAATCCCACACTGACACTTGGGGGTCCAGAACAATGACACCCTGACACTTGGGGGGTCCAGAACAATGACACCCTGACACTTGGGGGCCCAGAACAATGACACACTGACACTTGGGGGTCCAGAACAATGACACACTGACACTTGGAGGTCCAGAACAATGACACACTGACACTTGGGGGTCCAGAACAATGACACACTGACACATGGGGGCCCAGAACAATGACACCCTGACACTTGGGGGTCCAGAACAATGACACACTGACACTTGGGGGTCCAGAACAATGACACACTGACACTTGGGGGTCCCAGAACAATGACACCCTGACACTTGGGGGTCCCAGAACAATGACACACTGACACTTGGGGGTCCAGAACAATGACACACTGACACTTGGGGGTCCCAGAACAATGACACCCTGACACTTGGGGTCCCAGAACAATGACACACTGACACTTGGGGGTCCAGAACAATGACACACTGACACTTGGGGGTCCAGAACAATGACACACTGACACTTGGGGGTCCAGAACAATGACACCCTGACACTTGGGGGTCCAGAACAATGACACCCTGACACTTGGGGGTCCCAGAACAATGACACCCTGACACTTGGGGGTCCCAGAACAATGACACACTGACACTTGGGGGTCCAGAACAATGACACACTGACACTTGGGGGTCCCAGAACAATGACACACTGACACTTGGGGGTCCAGAACAATGACACCCTGACACTTGGGGATCCAGAACAATGACACACTGACACTTGGGGATCCAGAACAAAGACACCCTGACACTTGGGGATCCAGAACAATGACACCCTGACACTTGGGGGTCCAGAACAATGACACCCTGAAACTTGGGGGTCCAGAACAATGACAACCTGACACTTGTGGGGTCCAGAACAATGACACCCTGACACTTGGGGGTCCCAGAACAATGACACACTGACACTTGGGGGTCCCAGAACAATGACAACCTGACACTTGGGGGTCCCAGAACAATGACAACCTGACACTTGGGGGTCCAGAACAATGACACCCTGACACTTGGGGGTCCAGAACAATGACACCCTGACACTTGGGGGTCCCAGAACAATGACACCCTGACACTTGGGGGTCCAGAACAATGACAACCTGACACTTGGGGGGTCCAGAACAATGACACCCTGACACTTGGGGGTCCCAGAACAATGACACACTGACACTTGGGGGTCCCAGAACAATGACAACCTGACACTTGGGGGTCCCAGAACAATGACAACCTGACACTTGGGGGGTCCAGAACAATGACACCCTGACACTTGGGGGTCCAGAACAATGACACCCTGACACTTGGGGGTCCCAGAACAATGACACCCTGACACTTGGGGGTCCAGAACAATGACACCCTGACACTTGGGGATCCAGAACAATGACACCCTGACACTTGGGGGTCCAGAACAATGACACCCTGACACTTGGGGGTCCAGAACAATGACACCCTGACACTTGGGGGTCCAGAACAATGACACCCCGACACTGAGGCCTTGTACTCACGGCAGGACATGTCCGATGAAAACGGTCTGCAGACCGTTTCCATCGGACATGTCTGGCCGGGGACTGCCCGGGGACTTCTGTTCGATGGCTATACACACCATCGAACAGAAGCCCGCGCGTAAAAATTACGCGGGGCGTGTCCGCGGTGTCGCCGCGTCGATGACGCGGTGTCGCCGCGACAATGACGCGGCGACGTGGGCGGGCCGCCTTAAAAATGCTTCCACGCATGCGTCGAAGTCATTCGACGCATGCGAGGGATGCGGGCGGCAGGACATGTACGGTAGGTCTGTACAGACGACCGTACATGTCCGGGCGGACAGGTTTCCAGCGGACTGTTTTAAAACAAGTCCGGGAAACAGTTGTCCGCTGGAAACCTGTCCGATCCGTCCAAAAATGGTCCGCTCGGGCCAACACACGGCCAAACATGTCTGCTGAAACTGGTCTGCGGACCAGTTTCAGCAGACATGTTTGGTCGTGAGTACGGGGCCTAAGGGGTCCAGAACAATGACACCCTGACACTTGGGGGTCCAGAACAATGACACCCTGACACTTGGGGGTCCAGAACAATGACACCCTGACACTTGGGGGTCCAGAACAATGACACCCTGACACTTGGGGGTCCAGAACAATGACACCCTGACACTTGGGGGCCCAGAACAATGACACCCTGACACTTGGGGGTCCAGAACAATGACACCCTGACACTTGGGGGTCCCAGAACAATGACACCCCGACACTTGGGGGTCCAGAACAATGACACCCTGACACTTGGGGACCCAGAACAATGACACCCTGACACTTGGGGGTCCCAGAACAATGACACCCTGACACTTGGGGATCCAGAACAATGACACACTGACACTTGGGGGTCCAGAACAATGACACCCTGACACTTGGGGGTCCAGAACAATGACACCCTGACACTTGGGGTCCCAGAACAATGACACCCTGACACTTGGGGGTCCAGAACAATGACACCCTGACACTTGGGGGTCCCAGAACAATGACACCCTGACACTTGGGGGTCCAGAACAACCAGATCCTCCTCGCTCTGATCCCAGCATCTCTCCCCCTCGCTCTGAGCCCAGCATCTCTCCCCCTCGCTCTGATCCCAGCATCTCTCCTCCTCGCTCTGAGCCCAGCATCTCTCCCCCTCGCTCTGAGCCCAGCATCTCTCCTCCTCGCTCTGATCCCAGCATCTCTCCTCCTCGCTCTGAGCCCAGCATCTCTCCCCCTCGCTCTGATCCCAGCATCTCTCCTCCTCGCTCTGAGCCCAGCATCTCTCCCCCTCGCTCTGATCCCAGCATCTCTCCTCCTCGCTCTGAGCCCAGCATCTCTCCCCCTCGCTCTGATCCCAGCATCTCTCCTCCTCGCTCTGAGCCCAGCATCTCTCCCCCTCGCTCTGATCCCAGCATCTCTCCTCCTCGCTCTGATCCCAGCATCTCTCCTCCTCGCTCTGATCCCAGCATCTCTCCTCCTCGCTCTGATCCCAGCATCTCTCCTCCTCGCTCTGAGCCCAGCATCTCTCCTCCTCGCTCTGAGCCCAGCATCTCTCCTCCTCGCTCTGATCCCAGCATCTCTCCTCCTCGCTCTGATCCCAGCATCTCTCCTCCTCGCTCTGATCCCAGCATCTCTCCTCCTCGCTCTGATCCCAGCATCTCTCCTCCTCGCTCTGATCCCAGCATCTCTCCCCCTCGCTCTGATCCCAGCATCTCTCCCCCTCGCTCTGATCCCAGCATCTCTCCTCCTCGCTCTGATCCCAGCATCTCTCCTCCTCGCTCTGAGCCCAGCATCTCTCCCCCTCGCTCTGATCCCAGCATCTCTCCTCCTCGCTCTGATCCCAGCATCTCTCCTCCTCGCTCTGAGCCCAGCATCTCTCCTCCTCGCTTTGATCCCAGCATCTCTCCTCCTCGCTCTGAGCCCAGCATCTCTCCTCCTCGCTCTGAGCCCAGCATCTCTCCTCCTCGCTCTGATCCCAGCATCTCTCCTCCTCGCTCTGATCCCAGCATCTCTCCTCCTCGCTCTGATCCCAGCATCTCTCCTCCTCGCTCTGATCCCAGCATCTCTCCTCCTCGCTCTGATCCCAGCATCTCTCCCCCTCGCTCTGATCCCAGCATCTCTCCCCCTCGCTCTGATCCCAGCATCTCTCCTCCTCGCTCTGATCCCAGCATCTCTCCCCCTCGCTCTGATCCCAGCATCTCTCCCCCTCGCTCTGATCCCAGCATCTCTCCTCCTCGCTCTGATCCCAGCATCTCTCCTCCTCGCTCTGATCCCAGGACATAGTCTGCACATTGGCGCTCAGCTCAGAAATGATAAAGGAATTTGGAAAATGTTCCATTTCTGACCTAAAAATACGCAGCGCTGACGTCAATGTGTCCTCTGAGTGAATCTCAAATTTCTCGCTGAAATCTCCCGGTTACAAGAGAATTCAGAGACTCCGACTCAGCAATATATGAATATCTAGAGCTGCAGCAAATTAAGCCGCCATGGTGGGGGCCCACCTGAGGGTGCAGCGTGCGGGGGAGGGGAGGGGAGGGGGGGACGCCGAGACAAAGGAAAGTTGGGTTTTGGGGAGAAGTGATAGAGGAGAGCGGCACAGATGGGGGAACAGGCCGGCTCCATATGTTCTGGAACCGACGGGGGATTGGAGGAAGGAATCAGAGAAGTGCGCTGCGGGAAGCAGCTGCTCCATACGGTGAAGATTACAGAACGGCGAGAAGTCATTAACACATCGTCAGCGTCTTCCATGCGGGGAGTTGTTATCACCACACCCGGTGCTTTGTTTTTAGACCTGGCTTCGGCCAGCATGGCCCGAGAAAAGAGAAATACCGCAATGACATGGCGACTAGCCTTGCGTTACTCCACACCGCGCGGTCATCCCTGCCTTGCGTTCACCCCCAGCTACGTCCGTACCTGTCCGCATTCCTCCAAAACCAAATGATCCAGTACAGAGATACAATGTAACCCCTTAGAGGGATCTCCAGTACAGAGATACAATGTAACCCCATAGAGGGATCTCCAGTACAGAGATACAATGTAACCCCATAGAGGGATCTCCAGTACAGAGATACAATGTAACCCCATAGAGAGATCTCCAGTACAGAGATACAATGTAACCCCATAGAGAGATCTCCAGTACAGAGATACAATGTAACCGCATAGAGAGATATCCAGTACAGAGATACAATGTAACCCCATAGAGGGATCTCCAGTACAGAGATACAATGTAACCCCATAGAGAGATCTCCAGTACAGAGATACAATGTAACCCCATAGAGAGATCTCCAGTACAGAGATACAATGTAACCGCATAGAGAGATCTCCAGTACAGAGATACAATGTAACCCCATAGAGGGATCTCCAGTACAGAGATACAATGTAACCCCATAGAGAGATCTCCAGTACAGAGATACAATGTAACCCCATAGAGAGATATCCAGTACAGAGATACAATGTAACACCATAGAGGGATCTCCAGTACAGAGATACAATGTAACCCCATAGAGAGATCTCCAGTACAGAGATACAATGTAACCCCATAGAGAGATCTCCAGTACAGAGATACAATGTAACCGCATAGAGAGATCTCCAGTACAGAGATACAATGTAACCCCCTAGAGAGATCTCCAGTACAGAGATACAATGTAACTATCCAGTACAGAGATACAATGTAACTATCCAGTACAGAGATACAATGTAACCCCATAGACCTGGGGTCTCTAACCGGCGGCCCTCCAGCTGTTGCAAAACTACAAGTCCCATGATGCATTGCAAGGCTGACAGTTACAAGCATGACTCCCACGGGCAGAGACAGCTGGAGGGCGGTTAGTTTGAGACCCTCTACCATAAAGAGTAAGCGTCTACAAACTACGGGATATAATCGGAAACTGATACTTTGTAGGAACCAGTGACACCAATAGTGATCAGTGCTAAAAATGTGCACTGTCACTGTACTAATGACAGCTGCTGGGAAGGGGTTAAACTCCTAGGGCAGTGGTCTCCAAACTGCAGCCGGAAGTGGCCCTTTGCTTGCCTTTATCCGGCCCTTGGGACACCCAATGGGGTGTTACTCCTCCCACTGACACCAATGAATGCCCCCAGGGGGGAGGGGACAACCCAACAACACACAGATTAGATATAGAAATACATTTTATTATTTTCATTTTGGCTCCTTACACTCCGGAAGAGACATGTGCTGAGAGGGCGATCGAGGACAACGATCGAGGACAACGTCTGTCAGGCTGAGTAATAAACTCCATCTAACCTTTACAGACCACAACCAATTATTCTTATCATAGGCTTGTAACCCCCGCCTGATCGACTGCCTGGGATCGAAGCATTACATAAGAATTAATAAGAAGAGATACTGAGAATTACAGGACAAGAGAAGTAGTACTGTGCAGAGTCCGTACATACAGAATACCGAGAATTAGAGAAGTGGGGTGGGCGGAGTCCTTAGGGATATATTTATAAAGCAGTGAATGTGACATTCACTGCAGGTGTATCTTCCTGGTGATGTTCTCAATGATTGTCTCACCCACAGGGAATGTTTGGTGAATGTCTCTGAATGGACCCCCTTAGTATCTAGCGAAGAAAGCTCAGTCTCAGCAGTTGGTGGGATGGACCCCTTAGTATCTAGTGTAGAAAGCTCAGTCTCAGCAGTTGGTGGGATGGACCCCTTAGTATCTAGTGTAGAAAGCTTAGTCTCAGCGGTTGGTGGGATGGACCCCCTTAGTATCTAGTGTAGAAATCTCCGTCTCAGCGGTTGGTGGGATGGACCCCCTTTATATTTAGTGTAGAAAGCTCAGTCTCAGCGGTTAGTGGGATGGACCCCCTTAGTATCTAGTGTAGAAAGCTCAGTCTCAGCGGTTGGTGGGATGGACCCCCTTAGTATCTAGTGTAGAAAGCTTAGTCTCAGCGGTTGGTGGGATGGACCCCCTTAGTATCTAGTGTAGGAAGCTCCGTCTCAGTGGTTGGTGGGATGGACTCCCTTAGTATCTAGTGTAGAAAGCTCAGTCTCAGTGGTTGGTGGGATGGACCCCCTTAGTATCTAGTGTAGAAAGCTCCGTCTCAGCGGTTGGTGGGATGGACCCCTTAGTATCTAGTGTAGAAAGCTCAGTCTCAGCAGTTGGTGGGATGGACCCCCTTAGTATCTAGTGTAGAAAGCTCAGTCTCAGCGGTTGGTGGGATGGACCCCCTTAGTATCTAGTGTGGAAAGCTCAGTCTCAGCGGTTGGTGGGATGGACCCCCTTAGTATCTAGTGTGGAAAGCTCAGTCTCAGCGGTTGGTGGGATGGACCCCCTTAGTATCTAGTGTAGAAAGCTCAGTCTCAGCGGTTGGTGGGATGGACCCCCTTAGTATCTAGTGTAGAAAGCTCCGTCTCAGCGGTTGGTGGGATGGTCCCCCTTAGTATCCAGTGTAGAAAGCTCAGTCTCAGCGGTTGGTGGGATGGACCCCCTTAGTATCTAGCGAATAAAGCTCAGTCTCAGCGGTTGGTGGGATGGACCCCCTTAGTATCTAGTGTAGAAAGCTTAGTCTCAGCGGTTGGTGGGATGGACCCCCTTAGTATCTAGCGAATAAAGCTCAGTCTCAGCGGTTGGTGGGATGGACCCCCTTAGTATCTAGTGTGGAAAGCTTAGTCTCAGCGGTTGGTGGGATGGACCCCCTTAGTATCTAGTGTGGAAAGCTCAGTCTCAGCGGTTGGTGGGATCATGTACATTTGTTTACATTATGATTATCAAGTGTATTGTACTTGTAAACAGGTCATCCCACAGGGTAAACCAGGCCAGGGTGGGGCCCTTCATCCCAGGGGTAAACCGGACCGGGATGGGCCCCTTCATCCCACAGGGTAAACCAGGCCAGGGTGGGGCCCTTCATGCCACGGGGTAAACCAGGCCGGGGTGGGCCCCTTTATCCCAAGGAGTAAACCAGGCCAGGGTGGGCCCCTTCATCCCAAAAGGTTAAATAAAGCCATGATGGGGCCCTTCATCCCAGAGGATAAACTATGCCAGGATGGGGCCCTTCATCCCACAAAATAAACCATGCCGGGGTGGGGCCCTTCATCCCCCCACAGGGTAAACAAGGCCAGGATGAGGCCCTTCATCCCACAGAGTAAACAAAGCTGTGATGGGGCTCTTCACCCCAGAGGATAAATTAGGCCAAGATGGGGCCCTTCATCCCAGAGCATAAACTAGGCCAGGATGGGGCCCTTCATCCCACAGGGTAAACAAAGCTGTGATGGGGCCCTTCACCCCAGAGGATAAATTAGGCCAAGATGGGGCCCTTCATCCCAGAGCATAAACTAGGCCAGGATAGGGCCCTTCATCCCACAGGATAAACAAGGCCAGGATGGGGCCCTTCATCCCACAGGATAAACTAGGCCAGGATGGGGCCCTTCATCCCACAGGATAAACCAGGCCAGGAAGGGGCCCTTTATCTTAAAGCATTACCTAGGCCAGGATAGGGCCATGCATCCCACAGGGTAAACCAGGTAGGGATTGGGCTCTTCACCCCACAGGGTAAACCAGGTAGGGATGGGGCTCTTTATCCCACAGGGTAAACCAGGCCAGGATGGGGCCCTTTATCTTGGAGCATTACCTAGGCCAGGATAGGGCCCTTCATCCCAGAGGGTAAACCAGGTAGGGATGGGGCTCTTCATACCACAGGGTAAACCAGGTAGGGATGGGGCTCTTCATCCCACAGGATAAACTAGGCTAGGATGGGGCCCTTCATCCCAGAGGATAAACCAGGTAGGGATGGGGCCCTTCATCCCAGAGGATAAACCAGGCCAGGATGGGGCCCTTTATTTTAAAGCATTACCTAGGCCAGGATAGGGCCATTCATCCCAGAGGGTAAACCAGGTAGGGATGGGGCTCTTCATCCCACAGGGTAAACCAGGTAGGGATGGGGCCCTTTATCTTGGAGCATTACCTAGGCCAGGATAGGGCCCTTCATCCCAGAGGGTAAACCAGGTAGGGATGGGGCTCCTTATCCCACAGGGTAAACCAGGCCAGGATGGGGCCCTTTATCTTGGAGCATTACCTAGGCCAGGATAGGGCCCTTCATCCCAGAGGATAAACCAGGTAGGGATGGGGCCCTTCATCCCAGAGGATAAACCAGGCCAGGATGGGGGGCCTTTTATTTTAAAGCATTACCTAGGCCAGGATAGGGCCCTTCATCCCAGAGGGTAAACCAGGTAGGGATGGGGCTCCTTATCCCACATGGTAAACCAGGCCAGGATGGGGCCCTTTATATTGGAGCATTACCTATGCCAGGATAGGGCCCTTCATCCCAGAGGGTAAACCAGGTAGGGATGGGGCCCTTCATCCCACAGGGTAAATAAGGCCAGGATGGGGCCCTTGATCACAAAGGGTAAACCAGGTAGGGATGGGGCTCTTCATCCCACAGGGTAAATAAGGCCAGGATGGGGCCCTTCATCTCATAGGGTACACCAAGCCAGGATGGGGCCCTCCATTGCCCAGGATGAGGATAAAGAAAATAATAATCTTTAGTGCACAAATGTTATATTTCATGTTTTGTAGCAGAACATAAACCATCTCCATTCGATGATCGGTGTGAAGGACGCAGCAGAAGCTCCGCAGACAGGAGGAGGAGACGGAGCGCATTTTATGTATTTTTATGGGCAGGTGGCGAGGCAGATTATGGCAAAGAATAGGAACGATGTGAAGTGCAGACTGAAGTGAGTGGGAGGAGGAGGACAGGTGGCATGCAATGAATTTCTGTTTATATGACGTCAAAAGAAAAAAAAGGAGTGGGAGGGTTAAAGCGGAACTCCAGACACAAAAAACGTTCAATGAAGTCGAATTCTCCACAAGCACAAAGGATGGGAATCTACATTGTGTGCATCAAATGCCTGAACACTCCCAGATATTACCTTCTCAATGTGAGATCATCACTGTGCTGGACGTAGCAGAGCTAAATGAAATCACTGCTTTACCAAAACGCATTTAGTTACACCCCATTTAGCCAATCGTCCCAAGAGAGGCGAGAATAAGGCCAACTCCACCCTCCGCGCCATGTCACGCCCATATTATAGATGTTGCCATAGTTAGAGTTGGGAACCCTGTAGTAAGATTAGGCAGTAAGTAGCCGCTGGCGGCCCCCAGAGCAGTGTTGGTGCGTCCAAGGGCACAGGAGCGCCGCCCCCTCTACCCTGCTTGCCCCCCCCCCCCCCGCCTCTTACATAGATAGATTCATGCATTGCATGAATCTATCTATCTATGGTCACCGCTACTGCCCCCTATACATGTGCCCGGGCCCCTTGTCGGGCGCCGGGCATATGAATTACAGTGGCGGTGGTGTTTTGGAAGCGCCTGATTAGAGCCATAGGCACTAATGGGCTTCTCGATTAGAGCCGCGGACTCTAATAGGCTTCCAAAGTGGTAAACAGCAGGCGCACTGCTGTGCGTTCGCTGATTACTCAGTGTTGTGTTAGGGAACCCGAATACATTGCTTCCCTAACACAGACCCGCCTCTCAGCCAATCAGGTGCACCGGGTCTGGTTACCCTGTAACCTGATTGGCTGAAACAACAGGTGCCGCTATTGGACGCCTGACGGGACATAAAGACGGTGTGGAGAAGTGCCCGGACCCCGCAGGAGACATGAAGGACCCCGCTCGTCACCGTCACCCGCTGCCCACACCAAGTCAGGGTAAGTGCTGGGCAGACGGCGAGCAGGCAGGGGTCACACTGGCAGCATTTAATGGGCACAGCGGCAGCATTTGGCACAGTGGCAGCATATGATGGGCATACTGGCAGCATTTGATGGCACAGTGGCATTTGATGGGCACAGTGGCTGCGTTTCATGGGCACAGTGGCTGCGTTTCATGGGCACAGTGGCTGTGTTTCATGGGCACAGTAGCTGCGTTTGAAAGGCACAGTGGCTGCATTTCATGGGCACAGTGGCTGTGTTTCATGGGCACAGTGGCTGCGTTTCATGGGCCCAGAGGCTGCGTTTTATGGGCACAGTGGCTGTGTTTCATGGGCACAGTGGCTGCGTTTCATGGGCACAGTGGCTGTGTTTCATGGGCACAGTGGCTGCGTTTGAAAGGCATAGTGGCTGCATTTCATGGGCACAGTGGCTGCGTTTGAAAGGCACAGTGGCTGCATTTCATGGGCACAGTGGCTGTGTTTCATGGGCACAGTGGCTGCGTTTGAAAGGCACAGTGGCTGCGTTTCATGGGCACAGTGGCTGTGTTTCATGGGCACAGTGGCTGCAATTGATGTTTTTTTTTTTCAGTTTGTTTGCGCCCCCTCAAAAATTCTGAGCAACAGCCGCCACTGCCCCAGAGTAGTGAGCGGGGTGTACCACAGACACCAAGGAAGCGCCAGTCCTGCCCCTGCCAGTGTGGTGCACCTGTATAAATAGTCTGGTGGGTGTCCATCTGTGGTCATTTGGTCATAGGAAGTAGTCCAGGCCCAATGCAACAAATCTTAGAAGCAACAAGAGGTACAGGGCTACTCACATCCCTTGGATATAGGATGTAGAACTCTGGCAAACCCCTCAGGCGTGTGGGCTGCTCCTGGACTTGGCTCTCTGCATTGCTGTTATTTGTTTGCAACTGAAGGAACGAACGTGCCATCGCCATTAGGATGACTGAAAGCGTAAAAATATGCACAGCAACTGTGCTCCAGTAAAGTTGTATGGACTCTTCCTTCTCTTAACCCCATAATGGGAACATCTTCTGGATCAGGTGCTACTGGGGGTCCTTTGTTGTAAGGCCTAAGTAAGGTATGGATAGGGCTACTGGGTGGTGCTCAGTAAGTCTAGGAGGGACCAACTGATGATCAGCAGTAATGGGTTGTCGTAAGGCCCAAGTTATGAAACAGACTACTGGGTGGTGCTGGTCAGGCCAGGCCAGGGGTCTCCTGGTGAAAGATCCTATGCCCATACTGTAGCCCCTTGGCGAGTCTAGGAGAAACCAACTGATTCTCAGCATGAATGGGTTTGTCGTGAGGCCTAAGCTATGGAACAGACTACTGGGTGGTGCTGGTAAGGCCAGGCCAGGGTTCTCCTAGGAAGTGCCTCCTACATTGCTCCAAGGGAAAGTACCCATGCCCATAGCTCCTCAGTGAGTCTAGGAGGGACCCATTGAATCAACCGATGCTGGGCATGATTGGGTTGCCGTAAGGTCTGATGAAGGTTTGAAATAGGTAGGTAGTAGGTTCTTCTCATCTGGCCAATCTAGAGGCCTCCTGGGGGTGCCTCTTATGTACGTAGTGTCTAGGAAAAGACCCTTTGCCCATAGCACCTCAGTGAGTCTATGAGGAATCAATTGATGCTGGGCAGGATTGGGTTGCCGTAAGGTTTGAAATTGGTAGGTAGGTAGTAGGTTGTGCTGATCTGTCCAGGCTAGAGGCCTCCCGGGGTGCCTTTTATGTAGGTAGTGTCTAAAAAAAGACCCTTTGTCCATAGCTCCTCAGTGAGTCTAGGAGGGATCAATTGATTTTCAGCATGAATGGGCCGTCGTAAAGGCCTAAGCTAATGGGTGGTGCTGGTAAAGCCACCCAGTGGGGGTGCCTCTTATGTACGTAGTGTCCAAGGAAAGACCATTGGCCCATAGCACCTCAGTGAGTGTGATGCTGATGCTGGGCAGGATTGGGTTGCTGTAGGGTTTGAGGAAAGTTTGAAATCGCTAGGTAGGTAGTAGGTTGTTCTCATCTGGCCAGGCTAGAGGCCTCTTACATGGCATCCAGGGAAAGATCCTGTGCCCATAGTCCTTAGTGAATCTAGGGGGGTCTAAACTGATGCTCAGCAGGAATGGGTTAAAGAGTGCAGACCCCTTTCCCGAATCTCCAACAAACAAAACCAAATCCCTTAATGCCGGAGAAAGCGCATGATAAATTGTTTTGTTCTTTTTTCCGAGAGGTATATATATGACGCACTATATATTATAGAGGCTACGAGGACCTCTAAGTGCACCTCGCCCCCCCCCCCCCCCAGTTTCCAAAACAACCGCTCTGTAACCAGGAAGACTGGTATTGCATGAAATAGGCATTTGTAAATATTTCAGATGGGGATTATGAACATATAAGGTAGAATCTTACAATAATAAGCGCAGAAGAACGGCTGGAGAATTGTCACAGCCCAGTGTAAATATATGGTGTGTCTGAGTACTGCCACTACTGCTACCTCAGGGCTACAACGTTCGTCATCATGGCATTCATTGTTTTCTACTCTTTCGAAGCAGCCTTATGGCTATTGTACGGGTAGGGGTTAGACTGAGAATTTAAGGTTAGAGGTTGAGGGTTAAATATTAGGTTGAGAGTTAAGGGTTGCATTTAGGATTTTGAATTGAGTGTTAGGCCTGGTACACACGATAGGATTGATCCGCGGATACGGTCCGCCGGACCGTATCCGCGGATAAATCCTCTGAGGATTTTGATCCGATGGAGTGTACACACCATCGGATCAAAATCCGCGCCGAATTCCCATCGCGGTGACGTGTCGCGCCGTCGCCGCGATGATGACGCGGCGACGTGCGCAACGCTGTCATAAAAGGATATCCACGCATGCGTCGAATCATTACGACGCATGCAAGTGATGGGTTCGGACGGATCGATCCGGTGAGTCTGTACAGACCACCGGATCGATCCGCTGGAGCCGATTCAAGCAGATAGATTTGTTAGCATGTCTACAAATTTTTATCTGCTGGAAATCGGAAATATCCGCGGATAAATATCCACTGGAACGTACACACCAGGGGATCTATCCGCTGAAACCGATCCGCTGAGATTTTTCAGCGGATGGATCCTCTCGTGTGTATGGGGCCTTAGGCGTTAGACTTAAAATTGAAGGTTGAGTTGAAGGCTAGATTTAGGTCCATTGTTTGAGGTGGGGGTTAGGGTAAGGTTTACCAGTTCAACTGAAGTTTAGGGGTTCGATTAATAAGAGTTAGGTAAATTGTTGGGGGGTTAGGTTGGGGTTTAGTGCACAAATTAGGGGTTTGGTTTAAAATTAGAATTTAGGTTGAGGAAAAAGGGGTTAGGTTAAGGGTTTGTGGTTGGGTTGGGCTTAGTGGCTTAGGCTAAGGATCTGGGGATAGTTTGAGGTATTAGGTTGAGTTTAAGGTGTTAGACTGGTGATCAGGGGATAGTTTGAGGTATTAGGTTGAGTTTAAGGTGTTAGACTGGGGATCAGGGGATAGTTTGAGGTATTAGGTTGAGTTTAAGGTGTTAGACTGGGGATCAGGGGATAGTTTGAGAATTAGGAGTTAAGTTATTGGTTAGAGGTTAGGTTGAGGTTACAGAATTAGATTGCAGATTTGTGGATAGTTTGAGGGTTAAAGTGTAATGCTGCGTACACACGGTCGGAATTTCAGATGGAAACATTCCGATGGGAGCTTTTCATCGGATATTCTGACCCTGTGTACGCCCCATCTGACTTTTTCTGTCGGAATTTCCGATGGAAACATTCCGATGCCAGCTTTTCATCGGATATTCTGACCGTGTGTACGCCCCATCTGACTTTTTCTGTCGGAATTTCCGATGGACTTAGATAGAGAGCAGGTTCTCAATTGAACTTCATTTTTCTCAGCTCAGCTTACTGCGTTCTTGACGGTCGGAATTTGGTGTGACCGTGTGTATGCAAGCCAATCTTGGGCGGAATTCCGTCGGAAAAAACATCAGATTTTTTCCCAAAGGAAAATCCGTTCATGTGTACGCAGCATTAGGTTAAGAATTAGTGGTTGGGTTGAGGGTTAGGGGATAGCTTTAGGTTGAACAGTTGGTTAAGGGTTAGTAGTTAAATTGAGGTTTAGGGGTTAGGCTAAGGATTAGGAGATTTTTTTAAGTTAGGTGTAAGGTTAAGAGTTAGTGTTTGGGTTGAGGATTAGGGGGATATTTTTAGGTTGAGGGGTTGGTTAAGGGGGGGGGGGTGCACACGGAGACAGGGTACCCCAGCTGTGCCGCCCCAGGTCACAAATTCTAGTTGCAATTGCGACCTGGCACCCGGAGTTTGTCGAGCCCTGCCTTAAACATATAATAGAAAAAGTCGGACCTTAGACAGGTCAGTATGAGGTGCCTACCATCACCTTTACCATCCAGAACACCATCTTCTGGGTAACTGAACAGCGATTCTCAGCTCGATTTATGGAAGAAACTCCATTGTCACCCTTCAATATCTGTGCCCTGTGTAGACTGACCTCAGGTTCTTTCTCCCACATCCTGAGTGTCAAATACCAGGGAAGTCCTGCAGTTCTTTACACTCCTCTCAAAGTAGGTCATTATATTTTGCCCTGAAATCTCCTTTCAGAGGATGAAAATCAACAAAAGAAAATAAAAAAGTGACTCGGGCAATGAAAACCCCGATACATATTCCTTCATACAACTTGTGTCTATCCAGAAGAAGGCCAGTTGGACACGGTCTGATTTAAAGGGGGTCAGAGAGATCATCTCCTCTAATATTCTGGATCCCAGGTTACCGCCACTGAGCCTATAATCCGCCATTAAGAAGCTTTGCTGCTAGTGGCTGTACAGGAGGCAAAGCGCCTGCGAGTCCGCCATATGTCACTACGCAAATCCCATCTTTTACACTGCAGACAAAGGTACAAAAAAAAAAACATGTCTTCTTTACGTAACTAATGTATTTTTAACCACTTCAGCCCCGGAGGATTTGGCTGCCCAATGACCGGGGGCCACTTTTTGCAATTTGGCACTGACAATTGCGTGGTCGTGCGACGTGGCTCCCAAACAAAATTTACGTCCTTTTTCTCCCCACAAACAGAGATTTTTTTGGTGGTATTTGATGACCTCTGCGTTTTTTGGTTTTTTTTGCGCTATAAACAAAAAAAGAGCGACAATTTTGAAATGCAATATTTTTTGCTGTAATAAATATCCCCCAAAAATATATAAAAAAAACATTTTCTTTCCTCAGTTTAGGCCGATACGTATTCTTCTACATATTTTTTTGTAAAAACATAAAAACGTAAAAACATTGTGCAAAACATATAGGCCCGGATTCACATACATCGGCGCATATTTATGCCGCCGTATCGCATTACCTTTACGCTACGCCGATGCAGCGCAGAGAGGCAAGCACTGGATTCACAAAGTATTTCCTCCCAAAACTGTGCTGGGTTTTCTAGGCGTACGCCGCCGTAGGTCGAAGTGGGCGTGAGCCATGCAAATGAGGCGTGACCCCATACAAATGATGGGCCGAGCGCCATAAAGATATGAATAACGCACTGCGCATGCTCAGAATCACGTCGGAACTTCTCCCTAAGATACGCCGGATCACTGCCTACGACGTGAACGTAACCTACGCCTAGTCACGTACTACGTAAAATACGACGGCTTGTGTTCCCTGGTCCATACCTTTGCATGAGTTGCGCCTCCCATATGGGGAGTAACTTTACGCCGGAGTAACTTTAAATCAATGGGAGCACCACTTGCGTCCAGCGTAAATATGCGCCCACGTTACGCCGGCGTAGGCAAGTTACGTCGGTTGGATGAAGCCTATTTTCAGGCGTATCTTAGTTTTGTGGGCACGGCGCACAGATACGACGGTGCATACTTACACTTACGCAGCGTATCTCGAGATACGTCGGCGTAAGTGCTTTGTGAATCCGGGCCAAAGTGTCTACAAAATAGGGGATAGTTTTATGGCATTTTTATTAATATTTTTTTTTACTAGTAATGGCGGTGATCTGCCATTTTTATCGTGACTGCGACATTATGGCGGACACTTCGGACACTTTTGACACTATTTTGGGACCATTCACATTTATACAGCGATCAGTGCTATACAAAATGTACCGATTACTGTGTAAATAGCAGTGAAGGGGTTAACCACTAGGGGGCGAGGAAGGGGTTAAGTGTGTCCTAGGGATTGATTCTAACTGTGGGGGCGTGGCTTACTGTGACACGTCACTGATCACTGCTCCCGATGAGAGGGAACAGACGATCAGTGACCTGTCACTAGGCAGAACAGAGAGATGCCTTGTCTACAAAGGTCTCCCCCCATTCTGCCGTTCCGTGATCCAATCGCGGGACACCGGCGGACATCGAGTCCGCGGGGACGGTCACGGAGATGGCCGCGCGCGCCCGCTATATATATATATATATATATATATATACATACACACACACACATTACATTGCTTTGCCTGCCCATGCTATTCTGCCGACGTATAAGTGCGTGAGGCAGTCGGCAAGCGGTTAAAAATTAGGGATGTACCGATATATCGGCCGCCGAAAATTATTGACCGAAAATGGAGTTATCTGTTAATGGCATGCTGCGTCCTACTGACTTCAATGCCAAATCGCTTCCCACTGACTTCAATGCAAAATCGCTTCCCATTAGCTTCAATGCAAAATTGCGTCCCATCGAATTCAATGTAAAATCGCTTCCCATTGACTTCAATAGAAAAACGCATCCCATTGACTTCAATGCAAAAATGGCAAAAAAAAGAATAAAAAAAATATATATATATATTTTTTTTAAACGGTCCAATTCGGTTTCAGTTTTCGGGCAAGTGCCTCCTGAATTTTCGGTTTCTGGTGCATCGCTAAAGACATTGCGCAAGCATGCGCCACTATTGCCTAGACCAGGGGTCTTCAAACTATGGCCCTCCAGCTGTTGCAGAACTACAAGTCCCATCATGCCTCTGCCTTTGGGAGTCATGCTTGATTAACCGACAGCTTTGCAATGCCTCATGTGACCTGTAGTCCTGCAACAGCTGGAGAGCCAACAGGTTGAGCACCCATGGTGCCCTGCAGGGATCTCCAAACTACGGCCCTCCAGCTGTTGCGGAACCACATGTCCCATGAGGCATTGTAAAACTCTGACATTCAAAGACATGAGTGGGCATGATGGGAAATGTAGTTCCTGAACAACTGGATGACCATAGTTTAGAGACCCCTGAGTAATGATGTGCTACTGACGCCGGAGGGCGGGTGTGAATACGCAGCCACCCCCAGACAGAGAACCTACAGAGGTGTACATGGAAATATGACACAGCAAAGGGCAACTAGAACATAAGTGACCTTCAGAAACAATTACTGAATACAATGTCTCTGCTACACCAGATCTCCCACCAATCATATGTAACCCCTGCTCCGAACGCCTGAATCTGATTGGTGCGTATGGGGATATATCTTCAGAACAATACCAGGTTTATACATTGGGCTCATCGCGTTTAATGGAACGACGGACACGCGAAGAGCGATCCCCCCCGCCTAACTCGCTGCTCACTATGTAACAAGTATTATTTCCTGTCATTGAGGGATAAATTTACTAACAGGAAGTCTCTGAACACGGAGCCGCCCAGACAGTATTCTGGTCTGATTGTATCACATTCCACCCCTAAAGATCTATTCCCAACACTACAATCATTCACACAAGTTTAGTGTCATCCTAAAGACTTACAATGGTAATGGCAATTAAAATACTGTATCAGGTGGGGATCCTTGGAGAGAACGAGCAGAAATTTGTGTCTCTGCCCCTCCCACAATGAAGAGATTTTCCTGCAGTAGTTTGTGTCTCTGCCCCTCCCACAATGGGGAGATTTCCTGCAGTAGTTTGTGTCTCTGCCCCTCCCACAATGAAGAGATTTTCCTGCAGTAGTTTGTGTCTCTGCCCCTCCCACAATGGGGAGATTTCCTGCAGTAATTTGTGTCTCTGCCCCTCCCACAATGGGGAGATTTCCTGCAGTAATTTGTGTCTCTGCCCCTCCCACAATGATGAGATTTCCCTGCAGTAGTTTGTGTCTCTGCCCCTCCCACAATGGGGAGATTTTCTTCAGTAGTTTGTGTCTCTGCCCCTCCCACAATGAAGAGATTTTCCTGCAGTAGTTTGTGTCTCTGCCCCTCCCACAATGGGGAGATTTCCCCCAGTAGTTTGTGTCTCTGCCCCTCCCACAATGGTGAGATTTCCCCCAGTAGTTTGTGTCTCTGCCCCTCCCACAATGGGGAGATTTCCCCGGGTAATTTGTGTCTCTGCCCCTCCCACAATGGGGAGATTTCCTGCAGTAATTTGTGTCTCTGCCCCTCCCACAATGGGGAGATTTCCTGCAGTAATTTGTGTCTCTGCCCCTCCCACAATGATGAGATTTCCCTGCAGTAGTTTGTGTCTCTGCCCCTCCCACAATGGGGAGATTTTCTTCAGTAGTTTGTGCCTCTGCCCCTCCCACAATGGTGAGATTTCCCCCAGTAGTTTGTGTCTCTGCCCCTCCCACAATGGGGAGATTTCCCCCAGTAATTTGTGTCTCTGCCCCTCCCACAATGGGGAGATTTCCTGCAGTAATTTGTGTCTCTGCCCCTCCCACAATGGGGAGATTTCCTGCAGTAATTTGTGTCTCTGCCCCTCCCACAATGATGAGATTTCCCTGCAGTAGTTTGTGTCTCTGCCCCTCCCACAATGGGGAGATTTTCTTCAGTAGTTTGTGCCTCTGCCCCTCCCACAATGGGGAGATTTCCCTGCAGTGGTTTGTGTCTCTGCCCCTCCCACAATGGGGAGATTTCCCTGCAGTAGCTTGTCTCTGCCCCTCCCACAATTATGAGATTTCCCTGCAGTAGTTTGTGTCTCTGCCCCTCCCACAATGGGGAGATTTCCCCCAGTAGTTTGTGTCTCTGCCCCTCCCACAATGGTGAGATTTCCTGCAGTAGTTTGTGTCTCTGCCCCTCTCACAATGGTGAGATTTTCCCCAGTAGTTTGTGTCTCTGCCCCTCCCACAATGGGGAGATTTCCTTGCAGTAATTTGTGCCTCTGCCCCTCCCACAATGAGGAGATTTCTTTGCAGTAGTTTGGGTCTCTGGTGAGATCCCCCCCACCCCCATTAGTTTGTGTCTCTGCCCCTCCCACAATGGTGAGATTTCCCTGCAGTAGTTTGTGTCTCTGCCCCTCCCACAATGGGGAGATTCCCCTGCAGTAGTTTGTGTCTCTGCCCCTCCCACAATGGGGAGATTTCCCTGCAGTAGTTTGTGTCTCTGCCCCTCCCACAATGGGGAGATTCCCCTGCAGTAGTTTGTGTCTCTGCCCCTCCCACAATGGTGAGATTTCCCTGCAGTAGTTTTGACTCTGCCCCTCCCACAAGGAGTTGGATTAGCCTTCCCAGTATAATGAATGGCTCCCGGAGATACTTGGACCTGTAATAAAGCAGTAAGTGAGGCCCCCGGGCTGGGACAGGTTAATTCTCATTTCAGAATCTTTATGAAAAGCGTCAGTGAGACGCGTTTTATCTCCGCTGGGAATCTGGATTTGGACGGCCGCTTCACATCCCCAAAAATAACTCCACCGCTGTGACATCAGGTCTTCATATGTTCTATTTCAGGATGAAATTAATTTTCGGAGATCAGGAGGCAATTTGCATTTTTTCTTCAGGAAGGGCGAAAGAAAAAACGATTTTGTGATATTTCAGCTGACAGATGACGTGAATTATAAAGATGAAAGGAGGGTGCGGGGAACGTCTGCAACAGAAAAAAAACCTTCTTAAAGGAACTGTCCGCAATCCAAAAACAAGGAGAGGTGAAGCGACCTTGTGAAGTCCACGGAGAGAACTGAGATCCTCCACCTAGAGAGCGAGGAGCAGTGTAGTGCTTACTACACAAGGAATCCTCGGGGGCTGTCCTACCTCAGATTTGACCAGGAAATGGGTGGAGCTCTAGGCACTGGGAAAGGAGGTGGGGCCAAGCAGGACAGCCCACAAAGGTTTATATTGTACACCAAAGCTGTGAAAGGCTCAATACTACTTCTAATGGCTTCTTAGAACTCTACTGGGCTCTGCAAACCTTCTCCAAAGATGTAATCATTAGGGGCTGTCCTACCTAAGACTTGACCAGGAAGTCGGTGGGTCCAAGCAGGACAGCCCCCAAGGTTTATATTGTATACCAGAGCTGTGAAACGATCAATACTGCTTCTAATGGCTTCTTATAACTCTACTGGGCTCTGCAAACCTTCTCCAAAGATGTAATCTTAGGGGGTTGTCCTACCTAAGACTTGACGAGGAAGTGGGTGGGTCCAAGCAGGACAGCTGGGCTCTGCAAACCTTCCATGGACATTACGAGAAAGTCTCACACTTAGAGAGCGAGGAGAAGTATAGTTCTTACTAAAGATGTAATCTTTGGGGGCTGTCCTACCTCAGGCCTGCCCAGGAAGTGGGTGGAGCTCCAGGCAATGAGCAGAGGACACTGGGAAAGGAGGTGGGGCCAAGAAGGACAGCCCACAAAGGTTTATATCGTCCACCATAGCAAAGAAATGAGCAATACTACTTCTAATGCAGGAGTGTCAAACTCAATTCCATCGCGGGCCGCATTAGCATTATGATGGCCCTCAAAAAAGCCGGTTGTATCTGTAAGATTAGATGTCCAGCGCTTCCCCTCCCCTTACATTAGATGCCAAAAGCCCCCCCCCCGACCATCAGAAGTTGAGTCCCCCGCTCTCACTTACATCACAGTGCACCCCCCTTTCCTTATGCTGCTGCTGGGAAGAAGCTAGATGCATTGCTTGAAAGTGGAAAGTAAAGGTCTGGAGTAGGACCAGAGGAGGGCTGGAGCTCTCCTGCATTTGCAGGAGAGGTGCGAGGGCCACATGGAATGGCCTGGAGGGCCGGATTTGGCCCGCGGGCCTTGTGTTTCACTCCTGTCTTCTAATGGCTTCTTATAACTCTGCTGGGCTCTGCAAACCTTCCATGGACATTCCGAGAAAGTCTCACACTTCGAGAGCGAGGCACAGAATAGTGTTTACTATAGATGTAATCCTTAGGGGCTGTCCTACATAAGACCTGCCCAGGAAGTGGGTGGGTCCAGGCAGGACCACCTCCGAGGTCTATATTGTATACCAAAGCTGTGAAAAGAGCAATACACTACTTCTAATGGCTTCTCTGCTGGACTCTACAAACCTTCCATGGACATTACGAGAAAGTCTCACACTTCGAGAGCGAGGCGCAGAATAGTGTTTACTACAGGTGTAATCTTTGGGGGCTGTCCTACATAAGACCTGCCCAGGAAGTGGGTGGGTCCAGGCATGACCACCTCCGAGATCTTTATTGTATACCAAAGATGTGAAAAGAGCAAAACTACTTCAAATGGCTTCTCTGCTGGACTCTACAAACCTTCCATGGACATTACGAGAAAGTCTCACACTTAGAGAGTGAGGCGCAGAACAGTGCTTACTACAGATGTAATCTTTGGGGGCTGTCCTATCTCAGACCCGCCCAGGAAGTGGGTGGGTCCAAGCAGGACAGCCTCCGAGGTTTATATTGTACACCAAAGCTGTGAAAAGAGCAATACTACTTCTAATGGCTTCTTATAACTCTGCTGGACTCTACAAACCTTCCATGGAAATTCTTTGGGGGCTGTCCTATCTCAGACCCGCCCAGGAAGTGGGTGGGTCCAAGCAGGACAGCCTCCGAGGTTTATATTGTACACCAAAGCTGTGAAAAGAGCAATACTACTTCTAATGGCTTCTCTGCTGGACTCTACAAACCTTCCATGGACATTTCGAGAAAGTCTCGTCCATTTACGCCCCCCCCCCACCCCTGAATTTTTATTTTGTATTAGGAAGAATTCAATAAGAGGAGATGAAGAGCCCCAGCCTGACTGTAGCTACGCCCCCCTCCCCCTCTAATTAATTTCAAGTATTTCAATCATGGAGGCTCAGCGGCATATGTGGGCGGTCTGCATGCAAATCCAGCCTGCCTAGGAACGCCCACTCCTTCAGACTGCCACCCACCCATCAAGGCATTTGATATTTGCCTAACTTTTCTCAAGAGCCCCTGCTTGCCTCAGGACTGAGGGCTCAGTACTGAGGATTTTCTCAGGAAGCTTTGTACAGAACCCCTGCCATGATCTGCCTGCATTTCATAGAGAAGCACATAGACCCAGTGATGACATCACCAGGTGTAAAATAAGACTGTAACATAACCAGAAAGGTTTAATTGAATAATTCTCTCTGTTTGATCTTAGTGGGTAATCAGAGATCCTACACTTGTAGAATTAAGGAGAGAAGGGTGATCCCCCCCAGAAATCATCCAACATACAGGCTATGCAGCCGATCGCAGATCTCCTCCAGGTGAAGCGGTGAACAATCCGGGGAGGACGGAGGAGCCGGCCAGCTGCCATCTCAAAAGTTTGGAATAGTGGAAAGTCATCGAACATCTGCTGGTCTCCCCCTCCCCCGCTCCGACTATTCATCATCAGCCCAATTTACTAAATCAGCTATTTTAGGAAAATTACAGCCTGTTCTTCACTTCGCCTCTTAAAACGCAGTTTTCTGTAAGCGCAGCGGGACGAGAGCGTTTTGGGGAATACCGCAGTCTTTCCTGACAGAGAGGGGGATGGGGGGGGGCGGGGAGTCCGCAGGGGGCGGAGACGTCAGGCTAAATAAAGTAAAAAATAAAAAAGTTGCTGATATGAGATAAAAACTCAACAAAAGAAGAATATCGCCCCCTCCCTCCCCCCAACTGTGCGGAGATTGGTGTGCGCTCCAATAGCACTGGGGATAAATTAGGGGGGTATGAATATGTATAGAAATTAGCTGATTAGCTTTGTCTGGATGTTAATGAATCGTTTAGAAAGATGAAATGAGGATAGAATGAACAATTTAAAATCAACCCACACACACACACACACACACACACACACACACACACAGGTTTATTTTAGATATAAATGGAGTGTGGAAGTGTAAAAACCTCTGTTCCCCCCCCCCCCAACCCCGGGGGACCTCCCGTTACTTCCTGGATTTTAGATTTGGATGGAGTATAGAAGGGTTAGAACCTCCGCCTGAAGGTTTTGCAAGGTCCGGTGACTGATTGGATAGATCTAGTTGGCCATGCAAGGTCCTGTCTGATTGGATACAAACTGATTGGACAGACCAGGTAGGTTTTGCAAGGTCCTACCTGATTGGTTACAAAGTGATTGGATGGACCAGGTAGGTAATGCAAGGTCCTACCTGATTGGATACAAAGTGATTGGATGGACCAGGTAGGTAATGCAAGGTGCTACCTGATTGGATACAGACTGATGGGATAGACCAGGTAGGTCATGCAAGGTCCTACCTGATTGGATACAAAGTGATTGGATGGACCAGGTAGGTAATGCAAGGTCCTACCTGATTGGATACAGACTGATTGGATAGATAAGGTAGGTCATGCAAGGTCCTACCTGATTGGATACAGACTGGTTGGATAGATAAGGTAGGTCATGCAAGATACTGCCTGATTGGATACAGACTGATTTGATAGATAAGGTAGGTCATGCAAGGTCCTGCCTGATTGGATACAGACTGATGGGATAGATCTAGTTGGCCATGCATGATCCTGCCTGATTGGATACAAACTAATTGAACAGACCAGGTAGTAATGCAAGATCCTGCCTGATTGGATACAGACTGATTGGATACAGACTGATTGGATAGATAAGGTAGGTCATGCAAGGCCCTGCCTGATTGGAAACCAACTGACTAGATAGACCAAGTAGGTAATGGAAGGTCCTGCCTGATTGGCTACAAAGTGATTGGATATATCAGGTAAGTAATGCAAGAGAGTCCCGCCTGGATAAAAAATAGAGCGGGTAGGTAATGAAAGGTCCTGCCTGATTGGATAGGTAATGAAAGGTCCCGCCTGATTGGATAGATCGGGTAGGTAGGGAAAGGTCCCGCCTGATTGGATAGGTAATGAAAGGTCCCGTCTGATTGGATAGATCGGGAAGGTAATGAAAGGTCCCGCCTGATTGGATAGGTAATGAAAGGTCCCGCCTGATTGGATAGATCGGGTAGGTAATGAAAGGTCCCGCCTGATTGGATAGGTAATGAAAGGTCCCGCCTGATTGGATAGATCGGGTAGGTAATGAAAGGTCCCGCCTGATTGGATAGATCGGGTAGGTAATGAAAGGTCCCGCCTGATTGGATAGATCTGGTAGGTAATGAAAGGTCCTGCCTGATTGGATAGAGCGGGTAGGTAATGAAAGGTCCCGCCTGATTGGATAGATCGGGTAGGTAATGAAAGGTCCCGCCTGATTGGATAGATCGGGTAGGTAATGAAAGGTCCCGCCTGATTGGATAGATCTGGTAGGTAATGAAAGGTCCTGCCTGATTGGATAGAGCGGGTAGGTAATGAAAGGTCCCGCCTGATTGGATAGGTAATGAAAGGTCCCGCCTGATTGGATAGATCGGGTAGGTAATGAAAGGTCCCGCCTGATTGGATAGATCGGGTAGGTAATGAAAGGTCCCACCTGATTGGATAGATCGGGTAGGTAATGAAAGGTCCCGCCTGATTGGATAGATCTGGTAGGTAATGAAAGGTCCCGCCTGATTGGATAGAGCGGGTAGGTAATGAAAGGTCCCGCCTGATTGGATAGGTAATGAAAGGTCCTGCCTGATTGGATAGGTAATGAAAGGTCCTGCCTGATTGGATAGAGCGGGTAGGTAATGAAAGGTCCCGCCTGATTGGATAGGTAATGAAAGGTCCTGCCTGATTGGATAGGTAATGAAAGGTCCCGCCTGATTGGATAGAGCGGGTAGGTAATGAAAGGTCCCGCCTGATTGGATAGGTAATGAAAGGTCCCGCCAGATTGGATAGATCGGGTAGGTAATGAAAGGTCCCACCTGATTGGATAGATCGGGTAGGTAATGAAAGGTCCCGCCTGATTGGATAGATCTGGTAGGTAATGAAAGGTCCCGCCTGATTGGATAGATTGGGTAGGTAATGAAAGGTCCTGCCTGATTGGATAGATCGGGTAGGTAATGAAAGGTCCCGCCTGATTGGATAGATCGGGTAGGTAATGAAAGGTCCCACCTGATTGGATAGATCGGGTAGGTAATGAAAGGTCCCGCCTGATTGGATAGATCTGGTAGGTAATGAAAGGTCCCGCCTGATTGGATAGGTAATGAAAGGTCCTGCCTGATTGGATAGATCGGGTAGGTAATGAAAGGTCTCGCCTGATTGGATAGATCGGGTAGGTAATGAAAGGTCCCACCTGATTGGATAGATCGGGTAGGTAATGAAAGGTCCCGCCTGATTGGATAGATCGGGTAGGTAATGAAAGGTCCCGCCTGATTGGATAGATTGGGTAGGTAATGAAAGGTCCCGCCTGATTGGATAGATCGGGTAGGTCCTCATATTACACAGTTTTGGTGAATGTAGGGTGACCCTCAGGCAGAAGAAATGACCCGATCACCAAGTGCTGTGAGATGAGTGAGATTTGGGGGAGGGGGCGATCCTTATGGGGTCGCCTCGGGGACACGACTTCCAGGCGAAGGAACAGAGCGGGATTGCGATCGATGAGGAACATCAGAGGAGCGCAGAGCTGCGGGTGGTGAGAAGATTCTCTGTCTCGTTAGGATCGGCGGTGATTGATGATCGCTCGGAACGGCGAGGAGGACACTCAATTGTGTCGCTTTATTACAGTCATAACCGTTCCACAATCTACAATCTTCGCTGACAGCGAAGAGTTAATGAGCGACGAGCCCGCTGCCAGCTCTGTACCAGTGTGCCGAGCCAACCGTCTGCCGTGATCTATGTGAGGAGGCTGTACCCCGAGATCCCTCCAGATTGTAGAGAACTCCTGCCATGGCGCGGCACCGGCGCCCAACATTCTGTGCCCTGCATGTGTCTCAGCGCCGCCACTGCCAGGGCAGGCGCCATTACCATCAATCAGCTGCCATCTGATCGAATGGTAAACCTGCAACCTCCCCCCCGTCCTGGTGAAAGCATCGCTGCCTGTCCTGTCGCTGAACTACAAATCCCAGCCAATCCCAGCACAGCGCTCCTTGCGCCATTCTTATTGCGAGATTCGCAACAATTGCGCGGTCGTGCGACGTGGCTCCCAAACAAAATTGACGTTTTTTCCCCCACAAATAGATATTTCTTTTAGTGGTATTTGATCACCTTTTGCGGTTTTTTTGTTTTTTTTTGCGCTATAAACAAAAATAGAGCGACAATTTTGAACAAAAAAAAAAGAATTTTTTTTTTTTTTTTTTTTACTTTTCGCTATAAAACATTTAAAAATCGAATTTCTTCAATTTAGTTCAATATATATTCTGCTACATTATTTTGGTAAAAAATTATAATAAGCATATATTGATTGGTTTGCGCCAAAGTTAACGCGTCTACAAACTATGGGATATTTATTTTTACTATGGCGGCGATCAGCGACTTATAGCTGGACTGCGATATTCTGACACTAACTGACACTTTTTAGGACCAGTGACACTAATACAATGATCAGTGCTAAGAAAAAATGCACTTGCGCAATTGCCAGTTAAAGTAGCGCAGTGGTCTGGAGGGGAAGTGTGGGAGGGGGGGTGGATCTTTCTGGGGCTCAAGTGGTTAATAATTATGGAGCCAAATTCCTTTGAGACATTTATATCTGCCTGGAGATCGCCCCCCCCCCCCCCCAGGAGACCGCCCCCCCCCTGGAGATCGTCCCCCCCCTGGAGATCGTCCCCCCCCCCCCCGGAGATCGCCCCCCCCCCCCGGAGATCGCCCTCCCACATTGTAGAATATTTGCACCACAGACAAGATACCCTCAGAAATGCCCATTGCCTATTATATAAGCCCCCCCTTCTCTTCATTGAAGACAGACTGGCGTCCCACCTGTCCCCTCCCCCAGGGATGACATCACAGATCTCGCTGGACGCAGCTGAATAGACGTTTGTCTCAGACAAGAAAGGTGCAGTTTTCTTCTGTGCTGCCCCGGAATGTTCTGCCCCGGAATGTTCTGCCCCGGAATGTTCTGTCCTTCCGCACACAATGCCTCTGACCTGCAATCGCTTGCCAAGGTCGCCTATTATTCTGTGTGCCAGCGGGGGGGGGGGGGCCCCCCGGAGAGCGCCGGCGCCAAGACCCCGAGATCTGCCTACAATCTGAATTCACTCAGAGACTGAGAATGAAGAGGAAAAAAATAACACAACGCTGGAAACTTCCAACTATTTATGTATTTCGATCAATTCCTCTGTATTATCCGATCTCCCAGATACTTCCACACAGAACAACAACCTGGCTGCACTGAGAGCAGGGGTGACCGAGTTCTCAGCAGTAGGGATGTCCCGATACCGATACTAGTACCAGTACCAGTACCAGTACCGAGCATTTCCCTGAGAACTTGTACTCAAGGAAATGCTCCGATGCTTCACCCGATACCTGGGCAGTCAGGGTGCGGCAGGGGAGTTGCAAGCACTGATCTGCCCCCTTTTCAGCTGCTATAGTTAAAGTTATACAGCGGTGATCGGTGCTTGTAACTCCCCCCCAAAGCCGCATCGATCACCTCTGACTGTCCCCGTGCCGTCCCCCTCCGTGCTGTCCCCCTCCGTCCTCCGTGCTGTCCCCCTCCATCCTCCATGCTGTCCCCCTCCGTGCTGTCCCCCTCCATCCTCTGTGCTGTCCCCCTCCCTGCTGTCCCCCTCCATCCTCTGTGCTGCCCCCCTCCGTGCTGTCCCCCTCCATCCTCCGTGCTGTCCCCCTCCCTGCTGTCCCCCTCCGTGCTGTCCCCCTCCCTGCTGTCCCCCTCCGTGCTGTCCCCCTCCATCCTCTGTGCTGTCCCCCTCCATCCTCCATGCTGTCCCCCTCCGTGCTCCATGCTGTCCCCCTCCGTGCTGTCCCCCTCCGTGCTGTCCCCCTCCCTGCTGTCCCCCTCCATCCTCCGTGCTGTCCCCCTCCATCCTCTGTGCTGTCCCCCTCCATCCTCCATGCTGTCCCCCTCCGTGCTGTCCCCCTCCGCGCTCCATGCTGTCCCCTCTGTGCTCCATGCTGCCCCCCTCCATGCTGTCCCCTCTGTACTCCGTGCTGTCCCCCTCTATGCTGTCACCCTCCGTGCTGTCCCCCTCCTTGCTCCATGCTGTCCCCCTCCGTGCTGTCCCCCTCTACACTCCATGCTGTCCCCTCCGTGCTCCATGCTGTCCCCCTCCATGCTGTCCCCTCTGTACTCTGTGTTGTCCCCCTCCGTCCTGTCCCCTCCGTGATCCATGCTGTCCCCTCTGTACTCCGTGTTGTCCCCCTCCGTCCTGTCCCCTCTGTGCTGTCCCCAAAATGGAATGGAGCTTCTCTCCATTCATTTTAGCAGAGGCTGCAGAGAAAGGAACTGGGGAATCCTTATTCCCTTTCTCTGTCTTAAAGGGGAGATGTCAGAGGTCTGTTAAGACCCCGGATATCTCACCATAGACCCCCGAACAGGGCTGATAAAAAATAAAAAAAATTGCAATAAATAAAAAAAATGAATTTTAAAAAATAAAAAAAATAAAATGTAAAAAACACACTGACGTACCTATACGTGGTTTCGTGCATGCGGTTTAGGGGGTGCGAGCGCCGCTCCCTTAACCTTTTCCAAAACCGCCCAATGTACATTTACTGCGGCAGGGCGGCCTGGGTGTGCAAAATCATGTACCTGTACGTGATTTTGTGCACGCGATTTAGGGGGCGTGTGTGCGCCGCTCCCTTAACCGTTTCCGGACCGCCCTCCGTACATTTACTGTGGCAGGGTGGCCCGGGTGCGCAAAATCACATACCCATACGTGATTTTGTGCATGCGGTTTAGGGGCGTTCACGTGCCAATCCCTTACTGCCCCACGTACATAAACTGCGGAAGGGAGGCCTGGGTGCACAAAATCACGTGCCTATACGTGATTTTGTGCACGTAGTTTAGGGGGAAAGCATGCACCGCTCCCTTAACCGTTTCCAGTTCGCCTCACGTATATTTACTGCATCAGGGCGGCCCGGGTGCGCAAGATCATGTATCCATACGTGATTTTGTGCATGCGGTTTAGGGAGTGCACACACGTTGCTCCCTTAACCGTTTCCAGACCGCCCCACGTACATTTACTGCGGCAGGGCGGCCCGGGTGCGCAAAATCACGTACCCATACGTGATTTCATGCACACGGTTTAGGGGGTGCGTGCAGGCCGCTCCCTTAACCGTTTCCAGACCCCCCCCACGTACATTTACTGCGGCAGGGCGGCCCGGGTGCGCAAAATCACGTACCAATACCCATCACCATGGCGAAGTGAGCCGGAAGTTCAATCCCCCCCCCCCCTTTACGGCTGTGAGAAGCCACAAGGCTTCACTGCCGCTTTCCCTTAGCCAAGATGGCGGCGCCCACACCCGAGAGCGGATTTAAGAATTGGCTCGGGTGAGGACACCGCTGGATCCCTGGACAGGTAAGTGCCCTAATAGTAAAAGTCAGCCGCTACAGTATTTTTTTTAAGCGGGTGGGGACTCCTCCTTAATGGCACCAGAAGCGCGGCCCTCGAAGCTCAGCATATTCTTGAAACGCAAAGCAAATGGCACTTATTTGTTGTGTGTTTAGGAAAGGCGCGGGTATGAACGCAGCTTTATTTACATAACAAGACGCACAATTAAAAGAGGTTTATGAATCGTAATAAATTTTCTTTCTAAAAATAAAAATGATGCAGAATTAATATTTTTTTTATTGTTTTTTAATCATAATAATTATAGTTATTTATCTAATTTTGTTATTTTCCAATGATTTTGATATTTATGTGACATTCCCCCCCCCCCCACCTTCTTTCCACGTGGGGGGGTGCAGTTATTCCTGCGATGAGCCCGGGGCTGGAATTGGATGGAAAGTACATCCTGATACTTATAAGAAGGAACACGATAGGGAATTTGGGGCACCTGTTGGGACTGTTATTTCAGTAATGGCGGCTCTCATTACACTGGGTGCTCCTGCGCCCCGCCCCCTGGCAGATGACCGGCGTCGCCTTGGCGACACACAAACAATGCTAAGGGGGGTTGCGACATTGTGAGAACTTATTAATAGCGTTGCACGGGGCTGCAAATAGTGCGAGTAATCTGCAGGTATTTTCTACTACGATATAGTGTTACCTTGTGGATGGACGGGGGCCGCCGACCTTCTGACCTCCCCCCCCCCCCCCACACCGCACTACCTGATCACTCACCACAATGGCAGATTTTCCTTTAATGAAAGCAATTTATATACTTTGTATCAGTTGAATATTCAGAATTGTAATTATCAGGAAATGAAAGAAGAATTCACCTTCCTATCACCTCCCCGTCTGATCACTGCCATTTATACAGGATATATACTCTGTGTACATCTATATTCACACACTGACACCAATGATGGGACACTATTCCTCCCACTGATACCAATGATGGGACACTATTCCTCCCACTGACACCAATGATGGGACACTATTCCTCCCACTGACACCAATGATGGGACACTATTCCTCCCACTGACACCAATGATGGGACACTATTCCTCCCACTGACACCAATGATGGGACACTATTCCTCCCACTGACACCAATGATGGGACACTATTCCTCCCACTGACACTAATGATGGGACACTATTCCTTCCACTGACACCAATGATGGGACACTATTCCTCCCACTGACACCAATGATGGGACACTATTCCTCCTACTGACACCAATGATGGGACACTATTCCTCCCACTGACACCAATGATGGGACACTATTCCTCCCACTGACACCAATGATGGGACACTATTCCTCCCACTGACACCAATGATGGGACACTATTCCTCCCACTGACACCAATGATGGGACACTATTCCTCCCACTGATACCAATGATGGGACACTATTCCTCCCACTGATACCAATGATGGGACACTATTCCTCCTACTGACACCAATGATGGGACACTATTCCTCCCACTGACACCAATGATGGGACACTATTCCTCCCACTGACACCAATGATGGGACACTATTCCTCCCACTAATACCAATGATGGAGCACTATTCCTCCCACTGATACCAATGATGGGACACTATTCCTCCTACTGACACCAATGATGGGACACTATTCCTCCCACTGACACCAATGATGGGACACTATTCCTCCCACTGACACCAATGATGGGACACTATTCCTCCCACTGACACCAATGATGGGACACTATTCCTCCCACTGACACCAATGATGGGACACTATTCCTCCCACTGACACCAATGATGGGACACTATTCCTCCCACTGACACCAATGATGGGACACTATTCCTCCCACTGACACTAATGATGGGACACTATTCCTTCCACTGACACCAATGATGGGACACTATTCCTCCCACTGACACCAATGATGGGACACTATTCCTCCTACTGACACCAATGATGGGACACTATTCCTCCCACTGACACCAATGATGGGACACTATTCCTCCCACTGACACCAATGATGGGACACTATTCCTCCCACTGACACCAATGATGGGACACTATTCCTCCCACTGACACCAATGATGGGACACTATTCCTCCCACTGACACCAATGATGGGACACTATTCCTCCCACTGATACCAATGATGGGACACTATTCCTCCCACTGACACCAATGATGGGACACTATTCCTCCCACTGACACCAATGATGGGACACTATTCCTCCCACTGACACCAATGATGGGACACTATTCCTCCCACTGACACCAATGATGGGACACTATTCCTCCCACTGACACCAATGATGGGACACTATTCCTCCCACTGACACTAATGATGGGACACTATTCCTTCCACTGACACCAATGATGGGACACTATTCCTCCCACTGACACCAATGATGGGACACTATTCCTCCTACTGACACCAATGATGGGACACTATTCCTCCCACTGACACCAATGATGGGACACTATTCCTCCCACTGACACCAATGATGGGACACTATTCCTCCCACTGACACCAATGATGGGACACTATTCCTCCCACTGACACCAATGATGGGACACTATTCCTCCCACTGATACCAATGATGGGACACTATTCCTCCCACTGATACCAATGATGGGACACTATTCCTCCTACTGACACCAATGATGGGACACTATTCCTCCCACTGACACCAATGATGGGACACTATTCCTCCCACTGACACCAATGATGGGACACTATTCCTCCCACTGATACCAATGATGGGACACTATTCCTCCCACTGATACCAATGATGGGACACTATTCCTCCTACTGACACCAATGATGGGACACTATTCCTCCCACTGACACCAATGATGGGACACTATTCCTCCCACTGACACCAATGATGGGACACTATTCCTCCCACTAATACCAATGATGGAGCATTATTGGAATTAAGTGGAATAATTGGTAAGGGGCGTGTCACTGCCATAGACGGGTGTTGTTCTCATCGTGCAGTAAAGTGAGGCCTGTGACTGCTGCGAAGACCCCTTACACGGTGGAGCACTTTGTGTGATAATGAAATGTCATGAAACCTGGCGGATTATTTCTGAGACGTGACGCCGGATCCTTACAGTGAATTTCCTATAATAGAATCTTTTCATCAAATGTAGCGAAATATCAGAGAGGTAAAGAGATTAGGAACGCAGAATTGTAGAAGATTAAAGGATTCCGCCTTAAGTCCCGATTCTTGCAGACAAATCCTGTTTATTCGCAACGGGGGTGTAATTGCTGAGAACAGTTGTCTGATGATCGAGGGGTGCGTCCTCCGTGACAACCCCAAATTTTGTGCAACACCGGGCCTGGAACTTCATAAATAAACCTCCCCTATCACGACAAAGCTCTGCCTTGTTTGCATAGGCAGGGCTCCGTCCAGCCTCTCTACTCGACGATTGGCGGGTGCCGGCTAATGGATGTTCATTGGCACCCGCCAATCGTCCAGTAGAGAGGCTGATCGGCTTCTGCTATGGCTAATCACAGCAGAAGTGGCGCCCATGCGCGCCACCTAGGTAGAAGTGCAGGGACACAAAATCCGTCACTCTCCCCCCCCCCCCCCCCCCATCAGGGCAGAGCTCTGCCTTGTTTGCATAGGCAGGGCTTCATCCAGCCTCTCTACTGGACGATTGGCGGGTGCCGGCCAATGGATGTCCACTGGCACCCGCCAATCTTCCAGTAGAGGCTGATCGGCTTCTACTATGGCTAATCAAAGCAGAAGTGACACACAATCGTGCCACCTACACAGAAGTACAGGGACACAAAATCCAAGGCAGAGGCAGAGCTCCATCCAGCTTCTCTACTGGACGATTGGCGGGTGCCAGTGGACATCCATTGGCCGGCACCTGCTGATCGGCTTCTGCTGTGGCTAATCAAAGCAGAAGCGACGCACGTGCGTGCCACCTAGGTACAGGTGCAGGGACACACAAAATCCATCACTTTCCCCCTATCAGGACAGAGCTCTGCCTTGTTTGCATAGGCAGAGCTCCGTCCAGCTTCTCTACTGGACGATTGGCGGGTGCCAGTGGAAAACCATTGGCCGGCACACACTGATCGGCTTCTGCTGCGGCTAATCTCAGAAGCGGCGGAAGTGTGCGCCACCTAGGCAGAAGTGCAGGGACACACAAAATCCATCACTTCCCCCCTATCAGGACAGAGCTCTGCCTTGTTTGCATAGGCAGAGCTCCGTCCAACTTCTCTACTGGACGATTGGCAGGTGCCAGTGGACATCCATTGGCCGGCACCCGCGGATCAGCTTCTGCTATGGTTAACCACAGCAGAAGTGGCGCACGTTTGTGCCAACTAGGCAAAAGTGCAGGGGCACAAAATCCATCACATCCCCCCTATCAGGACAGAGCTCTGCCTTGTTTGCATAGGCAGAGCTCCGTCCTGCCTCTCTACTGGACAATTGGTAGGTGCCAGTGGACATCCATTGGCCGCCACTCGCTGATCGGCTTCTGCTATGGCTAATCACAGCAGAAGTGGCGCACGTGCGCGCCACCTAGGCAGAAGCGCAGAGTCCTTTGTATGTAGGTGATTCTGCACAGAACGACCACCCTGTAGCGGTATATCTGCCATGGCACGGTCGGAAAGTGGTGAATGAAAGCCACAAATGTACAATGAATAATGAATTTGAAATTGATTTCAGAATATAAGATTCTAGTGATCGGGTCTATTTCTACTGCAGAAAAATGCCATACACTGGATTCACCACGGACTTGCAGGAAAAGGCGACTTGACCGAACCAGGAGGATCACAGCAGGTCAATCATTCTAAAAATAATAGGAGATAATTTATGTGACCCGCTTGGCAGAGGCGTCGGAAACCTGGGCAGTGCGGGGTATGGTATGTCATGAACTCTGTGCTATGTGACTACACTAAGGGTTGAGCCATTCCAGGGATGAGGAGCCATGCCAAGGCCTCTCGTGTGATGAGCTTGTGAAATAAAAACATATTGAAGATGCCTCAATGGGGTCACCAAAGTTCAGGCTGAGCTGACCTTTTCCTGAACATCCTAAAAATGGAGGCGGCAGGAAACTATGAGGAAATCTAGAGGCAGCTCCGAGTCGTTGCCCACACAGGGTTTTTTCCACATCAATAGGAACAAAAGTACCGAGCCACCTGGCTCCCTTCGCTCTCTTTAGTCGCAGCTCCCTGCTGCACAGCCCAATCTTGGCTTCTGGATAGGGGTTCTCCTGACACCTTGATAGGAGTCCACCTGACTCCTGGAACATGACCTCCTGTCTCCTGGCTGGGGTTCCTCTGACCCCTGGGTGAGACCTCATGTCCACTAGCTCAGGCTCCTCTGACCCGTGGGTGAGACCTTCATTCTGTTGGCTGGGGCTCCTCTGACCCCTGGGTGTGACCTCCTTTGTCCACTGGCTGGGGCTCCTCTGACCCCTGGGTGTGACCTTCTGTCCACTGGCTGGGGCTCCTCTGACCCCTGGGTGTGACCTCCTTTCTGCTAGCTGGGGCTCCTCTGACCCCTGGGTGAGACCTCCTTTGTCCACTGGCTGGGGCTTCTCTGACCCCTGGGTGGGACTTCCTGTCCACTGGCTGAGGCTCCTCTGACCCCTGGGTGAGACCTCCTTTCTGTTGGCTGGGGCTCCTCTGACCCCTGGGTGAGACCTCCTGTCTGCTGGCTGGGGCTCCTCTGACCCCTGGGTGAGACCTCCTGTCTGCTGGCTGGGGCTCCTCTGACCCCTGGGTGAGACCTCCTGTCTGCTGGCTGGGGCTCCTCTGACCCCTGGGTGAGACCTCCTGTCTGCTGGCTGGGGCTCCTCTGACCTCTGGGTGAGATCTCCTGTCTGCTGGCTGGGGCTCCTCTGACCCCTGGGTGAGATCTCCTGTCTGCTGGCTGGGGCTCCTCTGACCCCTGGGTGAGACCTCCTGTCTGCTGGCTGGGGCTCCTCTGACCCCTGGGTGAGACCTCCTGTCTGCTGGCTGGGGCTCCTCTGACCCCTGGGTGAGACCTCCTTTCTGCTAGCTGGGGCTCCTCTGACCCCTGGGTGAGACCTCCTGTCTGCTGGCTGCTCTGACCCCTGGGTGTGACCTCCTGTCTGCTGGCTGAGGCTCCTCTGACCCCTGGGTGAGACCTCCTTTCTGTTGGCTGGGGCACCTCTGACCCCTGGGTGAGACCTCCTGTCTGCTGGCTGCTCTGACCCCTGGGTGAGACCTCCTGTCTGCGGCTCCTCTGACCCCTGGGTGTGACCTCCTGTCTGCTGGCTGCTCTGACCCCTGGGTGAGACCTCCTGTCTGCGGCTCCTCTGACCCCTGGGTGAGACCTCCTGTCTGCTGGCTGCTCTGACCCCTGGGTGAGACCTCCTGTCTGCGGCTCCTCTGACCCCTGGGTGTGACCTCCTGTCTGCTGGCTGAGGCTCCTCTGACCCCTGGGTGAGACCTCCTGTCTGCTGGCTGGGGCTCCTCTGACCCCTGGGTGAGACCTCCTGTCTGCTGGCTGGGGCTCCTCTGACCCCTGGGTGAGACCTCCTGTCTGCTGGCTGAGGCTCCTCTGATCCCTGGGTGAGACCTCCTGTCTCACACACTGGAAGCTTTCTCCAAACTTGGAGCCCTCAGCTATCCTCAGGCTTGAGTATATAAGGACCATGCACACCTGTGTACTCAGACAGCCTGAAAGCACCTGGTAAAATTCAGACACAGGACTGAAAGTCCCAATCCAGAACTGCAGAAATCCGGAGAAAACCAAAATACACAGCTTTCTCCGCTCAGAAACGACAGTTCGGAACCTCCCATTAACCCACAATGGGAATCCAGTGTGATATTTATTTATTTTTTTAATTATTTTTACAATTTCACCTTTTAAATATTTATTTATTACAATTCTTTATTTTTATTATTCTAACATTATATTCCTATTGGTTCCTCAATACAGAGATTTTATAAACGGAAGCATTATAAACACAGTTATGAATGGACAGAGTCGGAAAAGGAAGGAGCCGGTAAATGACATATTTACCGTCACCTTCCTCTGCTCTTAATCCTGACAGATCAAGGACAGAGGGAGCGGAGGAGCATAGAGGGGAACAGGAGAACGGAGGGGGACTGGAGGAGCACAGAGGGGGACAGGAGAACGGAGGGGGACTGGAGGAGCACAGAGGGGGAGAGGAGAACGGAGGGGGACTGGAGGAGCACAAAGGCGGACAGGAGAACGGAGGGGGACTGGAGGAGCACAGAGGGGGACAGGAGAATGGAGGGGGACTGGAGGAGCACAGAGGGGGACAGGAGAGCGGAGGGGGACTGGAGGAGCACAAAGGGTGACAGGAGAACGGAGGGGGACTGGAGGAGCACAGAGGGGGACAGGAGAACGGAGGGGGACTGGAGGAGCACAGAGGGGGACAGGAGAACGAAGGGGGACTGGAGGAGCACAGAGGGGGACAGGAGAACGAAGGGGGACTGGAGGAGCACAGAGGGGGACAGGGGAACGGAGGGGGACTGGAGGAGCATAAAGGGGAACAGGAGAACAGAGGGTGACAGGAGAACGGAGGGGGACTGGAGGGGGACAAAGGGAGACTGGAGAATGGAGGGGCACCAGAGGAGCACGGAGGGGGACAGGAGAACGGAGGGGGACTGGAGGAGCATGGAGAGGGACAGAAGAACGGAGGGGGACTGGAGGAGCATGGAGAGGGACAGAAGAACGGAGGGGGACAGGAGAAGGGAGGGGCACCAGAGGAGCACAAAGGGAGACAGGAGAATGGGGGGGGACCGGAGGAGCACGTAGGGGGGACAGGAGAGCGGAGGGGGGCCGAAGGAGCATGGAGGTGGACAGGAGAACGAAGGGGGGACAGGAGAACGGAGGGGGACCGGAGGAGCACGGAGGGGGACAGGAGAACGGAGGGGGACCGGAGGAGCACGGAGGGGGGACAGGAGAACAGAGGGGGAACCGGAGGAGCACGAAGGGGGGACAGGAGAACAGAGGGGGAACGGAGAACGGAGGGGGGACAGGAGAACGGAGGGGGGACAGGAGAACGGAGGGGGACCGGAGGAGCACGGAGGGGGACAGGAGAACGGAGGGGGACCGGAGGAGCACGGAGGGGGACAGGAGAACGGAGGGGGACCGGAGGAGCACGGAGGGGGGACAGGAGAACAGAGGGGGAACCGGAGAACGGAGGGGGGACAGGAGAGCGGAGGGGGAACGGAGAACGGAGGGGGGACCAGAGAACAGAGGAGGACTGGAGGAGGACACAGGGGACAGTCAGGGATGATCGGTGCCGTGGGTGGGGGAGTTACAATCACTGATCTTCTTGTTTAGATTTCAATAAAGCAGCTGAAAGCTGCAGGGGAGGGAGAGGAGGAGAAGTGTCTCTGTCAGCTGCTTTATTGAAATCTATACAGGGAGATCGGTGATTGTAACGATCGCCCCTGACTGCCCAGGTATTGGATCAAGCATCGGAGCATTTGCCCAAGTACAAGTACTCGGGCAACCGCTTGGTATCGGCACCGATACCGATACTAGCATAGGTAGGGTTTCTCTGTGTTGATAAGGCTGAGAAAGCCTGGTCTACATAATACCTGGAAATATTAGGAGCTTCTCAGAAAAACTCGTACGCCATTCAAAGTCTAAGCATGGCCACTCTAAGGCCCCGTACACACGACCAAACATGTCTGCTGAAACTGGTCCGCGGACCAGTTTCAGCAGACATGTTTGCCCGTGTGTTGGCCCGAGCGGACCATTTTCGGGAGGATCGGACAGGTTTCCAGCGGACAACTGTTTCCTGGACTTGCTTTAAAACAGTCCGCTGGAAACCTGTCCGCCCGGACATGTACGGTTGTCTGTACAGACCTACCGTACATGTCCGGCCGCCCGCCATCCCTCGCATGCACCGAATGACTTTGACGCATGCGTGGAAGCCTTTTAAAGGCAGGCCGCCCACGTCGCCGTGTCATTGTCGCGGCGACACCGCGTCATCGACGCGGCGATACCGCGGACACGCCCTGCGTATTGTTTACGCGCGGACCTCTGTTCGATGGTGTGTACGGCCATCGAACAGAAGTCCCGGGCAGTCATGTCCGATGAAAACGGTCCGACGGACCGGTTTCATCGTACATGTTTGCTCGTTAGTGCCCGGCCTAAGAGATTTTCCCAGCATTGCATGTGTTGGAATTTTAGAAAGTTTGATAACTTTTTGGAAGCAGCAAGGAGAGAAGGGACCTGATCCCCCCCCCCACCTTGTGCCTCCCAGACTCCCTCACCCTAGTCCATAACCTCAATTTTCAGTTCATTTACAAATGTCAGCTGACCCTCCCAAGACAGATGGTGGCTAAGAAGATAAAACACTTATGTATAAGTCGGGTGAACCAATCTCTGTGCTGCGTGCAATTACTATCACCGTATGTTGACCATTTCCTCATCCGCCTGACAGGATTTCCATTACAGGAGGCAAGAGAGACAAAATCCCCCAGCAGATAAATAGACCGGTCTCTTCTTGCTCCGACCTGAAGCAGGGGCCACATTTTTCTATCTGGGGCCCCTGACTGAGCATTTGGGTTTTTATAAACGCGAATGGCCCGTGTGATACACAAACAACACATTTCATTTTGTCACAGACGTGCCCCACGCTGGAGGGTGGGTGCAAATTATTACCCAAGTACTTAGTATAGCCTGATGCAAAACAGATGGTCTGAATGATGAACTGAGTGCTTAAAGTGAATGTATTCTTTATATCAGCTCCTCAGAGAGTTCTTTGCCATGAGGTGCCATGTTGTCCTTTCAGTGACCAGTATGAGAGAGTGAGAGCGATAACACCAAATTTAACACACCTGCTCCCCATTCACACCTGAGACCTTGTAACACTAACAAGTCACATGACACCGGGGGGGGGGGATGGCTATTTGGGCCCAATTTGGAAATTTTCCCTTAGGGGTGTACTCACTTTTGTTGCCAGCGGTTTAGACATGAATGGCTGTGTGTTGAGTTATTTGGTATACAAGCTGTACACTCACTACACAACACTGTAGATACAAAGTGTCATTTCTTCAGTGTTGTCACATGAAAAGATTAACACAAATGTGACTGAGGGGTGTACCTACTTTTGAGAGATTCTGGGCTAGATTCAGGTAGCCGGGCGCAATGTTACGGCGGCGTAGCGTATCGTATTTAGGATACGCCGCCGTAAATCAGAGAGGCAAGTGCTGTATTCACAAAGCACTTGCCTCCTATGTTACGGCGGCGTAGCATAAATGGGGCCGGCGTAAGCGCGCCTAATTCAAATGAGTATGAGGGGGGCGTGTTTTATGTAAATGATTGGTGACCCGACGTGATTGACGTTTTTTTTTACGAACGGCGCATGCGCCGTCCGTGTACATATCCCAGTGTGCATTACTCCAAAATACGCCGCAAGGACGTATTGGTTTCGACGTGAACGTAAATTACGTCCAGCCCTATTCGCGAACGACTTACGCAAAGTAAGTGGGCACTGATTGGCATCTTTCTCATTTATTTTTATTTTTTACTGCCCCCTTCCCTGGTGATCCAGCGCGAACCCCCGGTCAGGAGAGCCGCCGATCGGGTCTCCTCTACTGGCGTCTGTCAGATGCGAGTGAGGAAGAGCCATCAACTGCTTTTCCTGTTTACATCGTGATCAGCCGTGATTGGACACGGCTGATCACGTGGTAAAGAGCCTCCGCCTGAGGCTCTTTACCGAGATCGGAGATGCAGGGTGTTAGACTGACACCCCGCATCACCGATCGCCGCACGCCCCCACGGGCGCGCGCCGACATGAAATCCTGCAGGACGTCAATAGACGTCCAGTCAGGATTTCACAACCACTTCCCGGACGTCAATTATCTATTGACCGGGCGGGAAGTGGTTAAACGTCTAAACAAAAAGTGACAGAAATCGGCGGGTCAGCAAATGGTTAAACATAAAGTGCAAAAAGATCCGAGTGAAACGAGAGCCCAAAACGCGTAATTAAATCCTGCAAATCTTCTTTTGGGTAATCAAGGGACAATGGGAAAAAAGTGCCACCGCAGCAACCAAACGAGCTCCAAACTCGTCCCACCGGTATTTGCGAGTTCCTTACCGGATAAAGAGATCATCAAAGCCTGGCTGCTCTATACAACGTCATCCTAGAGAGAACTCACAATAAACATGTAGAGGGAAAAGGAACAGATCTCATAGCGTGGATCGCTTTTTAAAACAGAGATTCAATTTATTAGAAAGCCATCCCCCCAGCGCCTCAAAACACAGGAACCGGCACAGCCTCGCACAGGAGTGCGTGATGACGTCACCTACTTGCCCCTTCCCAACGCGTTTCTTCTAAGCAGACATCGTCAGGGGGAAAAAAGAGGCCTGAAATCCCCACTTTATCAATCACACCCTATTTTAGTGGAGAGTCCCAAAAGAAACCGAAATATGGTTCAACTCGCCAGCAACCATGCAGAATTGAGGTTACAGCCGGTTACTTCAGCTGTACTGGACTTCAGGCACAAAAACTTTAGATATCCCCCCCCCCCCTAAAAGTCACAGTGGACATCCACTTTGTGTGCGTGCAACACTATTCACACCGAGATATTCGCCATTAAAGTAGCAGCGACATCATCACTTTGCTGTACACAGCCTGAGCAGAGAGCAGAGCTGTGGGAGGGGCCCAGAAGGCTCCACCACTACAGAAAACTACAGGAGGGGGTGGAGACAAGACCGGTCACCCTGCACAAGCAGAGAGAGCAGAGCTGTAGGAGGAGCCCAGGAGGCTCCACCCACTACAGAAAAACTACAGGAGGGGGTAGAAACCAGACCGGTCACCCTGCACAAGGAGAGAGAGAGAAAAGCAGTGGAAGGAGCTCAGCAGGCTCCACCAACTACAGGAGAGGGCAGGGACAAGACTAGTTGCCCTGCACAAGCAGAGAGAGTTGAGCTGTGGGAGGACCCCAGCAGGCTCCACCCACTACAGAAAACTACAGGAGTGGGCGTCGACAAGACTAGTCACCCTGCACAAGCAGAGAAAGTAGAGTTGTGGGAGGACCCCAGCAGGCTCCACCCACTACAGAAAACTACAGGAGGGGGCGTAGACAAGACCAGTCACCCTGCACAAGCAGAGAGAGCAGAGCTGTAGGAGGAGCCCAGCAGGCTCCACCCACTACAGGAAAACTACAGGAGGGGGGGTGAAAACAAGACCAGTCAACCTGCACAAGGAGAGAGAGCAGAGCTGTGGGAGGGGCAGAGCAGACCCCACCCACTAAAGAAAACTACAGGAGGAGGTGGAGACAAGACCGGTCACCCTGCACAAGGAGAGAGAGAGAGAGAGAGAGAGAGAGAAAAAACAGTGGGAGGAGCTCAACAGGCCCCACCCACTACAGGAGGGGGCAGGGACAAGACTAGTCGTCCTGCACAAGGAGAGAGAGCAGAGCTGTGGGAGGGGCCCACAGCTCTGGATTAGGGGGATGGTGCCCCCTGCACCCCTTATGGACGGGTCGCCAATGCGCGCAACTTTCAGGACTCAGTAATGTCAACCAAGCCTCTTTGGACAAGGATGATCATGGCAGGCCCCGAGGTCGCATCTTTCGATGCCCGCGGTTACTATTTTTTATCCCTATAAAGGTTTGCGCATCAGACGCGACGCATGGTTTTGGTCGGCACATCTAAAAATAGCCGGCCGGTGAATTTTTGTCAGGACGTGATGATATTGATTGTGTTCCTGGCTCCTCTCTGCACCCCGTCTACCTGAGCTCACAGGGTTCTTCACCCGTGACACAGCGATGTATTCCATACCATCGGCCAGCAGATGCTCCACGCCGCCTTGTATTGCATTGATCAGCCGGCTGGAAAGCGCTGACTGGGCCGGGGGGAGCGATGCGATGAATTTAATAATAAGCTAAGTGGTGGCTGATGCCGATATGCGACAGGAAGGTCTCCACCTGCTTCACAACAATTGTGCGATGTGTCCGCCGCAATATCGCAGTCCCAATAAAAATCGCAGATTGCCGCCATTACCAGTAAAAGAATAATAATAATAAAAATGCCATAAAACGATCCCCTATTTTGTAGACGCTATAACTTTTGCGCAGAACAATCAATATACATTTATTGCGATTTTTATCAAAAATATGTAACAAAATACGTATCGGCCTAAACTGAGGATTTTTTTTTTTTTTAATAATCTTTTTGGGGATATTTATTATGGCAAAAAGTAAAAAATATTGCTTTTTTTTTAAAAAAAAAAATCGCTCTTCTTTTGTTTATAGCGCCAAAAATAAAAACCGCAGAGGTGATCAAATACAACCAAAAGAAAGCTCTATTTGTGGGGAAAAAGGGCGTCAATTTTATTTGGGAGCCACGTCGCACGACGGCGCAATTGTCAGTTAAAGCGACGCAGTGCCGAATCGCAAACAATGGCCCGGTCATTGAGCAGCCAAAATCTTCTGGGGCTGAAGTGGTTAAAGGATATGTTCACCTTTCATAACATGATACAACCTGAAAATGGGTCTAACATTTTATGAATGCACCGCCCCCCCCCCCCCCCCCCCCCCATGCAGGAAATCCAAGAAGTTGTGGAAAGAGAGGAAAGGAGGAGTTAGTTTCAGGAGGCGCAGCCTGTAAAGGCAGCAAGGTACCATGGGATATATAGTTCATTGACTTGGAAGAAAAGCTGCAAAGCATGCAGGGAATCCAGGAAGTTGTGGAAAGAGAGGAGAGGAGGAGTTTCAGGAGGCGGAGCCAGTAAAGGCAGCAAGATACCATGGGATATATAGTTATGTAAGGATATGTAAAAGAAGCTGCAAAGCATACAGGGAATTCAGGAAGTTGTGGAAAGAGAGGACACTGCTATGGGGGGGGGGGGCGCAGAGGACACTGCTATGGGGGTCAGAGGACACTGCTTTGGGGGCACAGGACACTACTGTAGGGAAAGGGGGGCATTGCTATGGGGGGCAGAGGACATTACAGTGAGGAGGGATGTGAAGGGGGCAGAGGACACTGCTATGAGGGGGGGGGCACAGAAAACACTGCTATGGGGGATTGGAGGACACTGCTTTGGGGGCACAGGTCACGACTGTAGGGAAAGGGGGCATTGCTATGGGGGGCAGAGGACATTACAGTGGGGAGGGATGTGAAGGGATCGTCAAAGACCAGGAAAATAATTGATAAGAACGAGGTGAGCGCAGCACCCGCCATGTCCTCCACAGCCGTCCTCTCCTTCTCCTCTCCCTTTTTCCACTGGAGAACCTTCCTGGAAGGGGGGATGACGGAGGGTGACGCGGGAGTGTCAGGCAGCTGTCCTGGGTAATTCTGGGCTTTTTCCACAACTCCCGGCTTATTTTGGTGCACGGGAGTTATTGTGATCATCAGCTGTCCCCGGGGTCAGCCCTCACTCATGGTGGTCACCTGACCCGCTTCCTAGGACAGGAATACAAGTGACAATGTGACTCCTGGAATGGGAAAGCGGAAATAATAAAAATTGCTGGAGGGGAAAGAGACTTTGGATGTCACTTTTCTCCTGGTATTCTTTATGTATTCATGTGCCCAGTCCCTGTGCTGAGTTCCCGGGTCTGTACACCCGCTGTGCCCATTATGAGGGGTTCCCACCATCCCTGTGCTGAGTTCCTGGGTCTGTACACCCGCTGTGCCCATTATGAGGGGTTCCCACCATCCCTGTGCCAAGTTCCTGGGTCTGTACACCCGCTGTGCCCATTATCAGGGGTTCCCACCATCCCTGTGCTGAGTTCCGGGGTCTGTACACCCGCTGTGCCCATTATCAGGGGTTCCCACCATCCCTGTGCTGAGTTCCCGGGTCTGTACAACCGCTGTGCCCATTATCAGGGGTTCCCACCATCCCTGTGCTAAGTTCCTGGGTCTGTACACCCGCTGTGCCCATTATCAGGGGTTCCCACCATCCCTGTGCTGAGTTCCGGGGTCTGTACACCCGCTGTGCCCATTATCAGGGGTTCCCACCATCCCTGTGCTGAGTTCCCGGGTCTGTACACCCGCTGTGCCCATTATCAGGGGTTCCCACCATCCCTGTGCTGAGTTCCCGGGTCTGTACCCCCGCTGTGCCCGTTATGAGGGGTTCTCACCATCCCTGTGCTGAGTTCCCGGGTCTGTACACCCGCTGTGCCCATTATGAGGGGTTCCCACCATCCCTGTGCTGAGTTCCCGGGTCTGTACACCCGCTGTGCCCATTATGAGGGGTTCCACCATCCCTGTGCTGAGTTCCCGGGTCTGTACATCCGCTGTGCCCATTATGAGGGGTTCCCACCATCCCTGTGCTGAGTTCCCGGGTCTGTACCCCCGCTGTTCCCATTATGAGGAGTTCCCACCATCCCTGTGCTGAGTTCCCGGGTCTGTACACCCGCTGTGCCCCATTATGAGGGGTTCCCACCATCCCTGTGCTGAGTTCCTGGGTCTGTACAGCCGTTGTGCCCCATTATGAGGGGTTCCCACCATCCCTGTGCTGAGTTCCCGGGTCTGTACACCTGCTGTGCCCCATTATGAGGGGTTCCCACCATCCCTGTGCCGAGTTCGCGGGTCTGTACACCCGCTGTGCCCATTAGGGGTTCCCACCATCCCTGTGCTGAGTTCCCGGGTCTGTACCCCCGCTGTGCCCATTATGAGGAGTTTCCACCATCCCTGTGCTGAGTTCCCGGGTCTGTACACCCGCTGTGCCCATTATGAGGGGTTCCCACCATCCCTGTGCTGAGTTCCCGGGTCTGTACACCCGCTGTGCCCATTATGAGGGGTTCCCACCATCCCTGTGCTGAGTTCCCAGGTCTGTACACCCGCTGTGCCCTTTGAGGGGTTCCCACCATCCCTGTGCTGAGTTCCCGGGTTTGTACACCCGCTGTGCACATTATCAGGGGTTCCCACCATCCCTGTGCTGAGTTCCCGGGTCTGTACCCCCGCTGTGCCCCATTATGAGGGGTTCTCACCATCCCTGTGCTGAGTTCCCGGGTCTGTACACCCGCTGTGCCCATTATGAGGGGTTCCCACCATCCCTGTGCTGAGTTCCCGGGTCTGTACACCCGCTGTGCCCATTATGAGGGGTTCCCACCATCCCTGTGCTGAGTTCCCGGGTCTGTACACCCGCTGTGCCCATTATGAGGGGTTCCACCATCCCTGTGCTGAGTTCCCGGGTCTGTACATCCGCTGTGCCCATTATGAGGGGTTCCCACCATCCCTGTGCTGAGTTCCCGGGTCTGTACCCCCGCTGTTCCCATTATGAGGGGTTCCCACCATCCCTGTGCTGAGTTCCCGGGTCTGTACACCCGCTGTGCCCATTATGAGGGGTTCCCACCATCCCTGTGCTGAGTTCCTGGGTCTGTACAGCCGTTGTGCCCCATTATGAGGGGTTCCCACCATCCCTGTGCTGAGTTCGCGGGTCTGTACACCCGCTGTGCCCATTATGAGGGGTTCCCACCATCCCTGTGCTGAGTTCCCGGGTCTGTACACCCGCTGTGCCCATTATGAGGGGTTCCCACCATCCCTGTGCTGAGTTCCCAGGTCTGTACACCCGCTGTGCCCATTATGAGGGGTTCCCACCATCCCTGTGCTGAGTTCCCGGGTCTGTACACCCGCTGTGCCCCATTATGAGGGGTTCCCACCATCCCTGTGCTGAGTTCCCGGGTATAATAATATATATAAATCTTGTATAATAATATAATAGCCTCCATTGGTCAGATGGGGCAATAGTCTGCATAGCAGAGTGTTCTGCGGGGGTGTGCTGGCCCCTGAATAAGAATAGATGTGAGCGTTGGAATGAGGATGACTCTGGAGATCGGATCTGTAGGATCGGTTCCTATTGGTGGTCGGTGTGCGAGCCTCTGTGAATTTTGTGAATGGTTCCTTCCATTAATATATTCTACCTCAGAATCCTGAACTGATTGAGCGGCGAGTGAATGAGCTGCGGAATCTGCCCCTCCTCCCCTCTTCCTAATCCTCCTTCATTCAGAGGCAGCGGCTCCCGTCCAATCAGCGGACAGCCGCGCTCCGCACGCTGCTGAAGACACCCTCCGCTTTCCATGGAAATGAGAGCGAAAGAACCTGCGCTGAGATACAAACCGCAACAGTCTGTGTTTGGGAGGAATCATCTGTTGTTATTAACCATTTCAGCCCCGGAAGATTTTACCCCCCCCCCCCCCTCCCCTCGTGACCAGACCATTTTTTTTTTGCTATACGGCACCTGCAAACTGACAATTGCGCGGTCGTGCGACGTTGTACCCAAATAAAATCAATGTTTTTTCTTTGCCCACAAATAGAGATTTCTTTTGGTGGTATTTGATCACCTCTGCGGTTTATTTTATGTTTTCGCCATAAACAAAAAAAGAGCGACAATTTTGAAACAAAAAAACGTTTATATTTTCTGCTAAAACAACCAATAAAAAAGTGTAAAAAATTGAATTTCTTCATCAATTTATCCCAATTTATATTCTGCTACATTTCTTTTCAAGCGTTTATTGATTGGTTTGTGCAATCAATTTTTTTTTTTTTATTATGTTTTTTACTAGTAATGGCGGCGATCAGCGATTTATAGTGTGACTGTAGCTGTACGTTGGTACTTTGCCGGTGAATACCGTTGTTATGGCAGCAGATAGTTGCCATAGCCCCTGGTATTTTTCTGAAACGGCGGGCGGTCCTCTTTACGACAAAAGTGGTCTCTGCGGCGGATTTGCCGCAAGATCACTTTTAATAGGTGGACGGAGGAGAAATGCCTCCTCCCGCCACGCTTTGGTCGTCTCCGCTGCCTACCGGAGCCCCCGGTAGCGCCAGGGACGATCCGATTCTCTCCCCTCAGAGGCTGTGAGTCGAGGGAGGGAATGATGGCCGCCACTCCACTCAATGACGTTGGATGGCGGAAGCGACGTCAAATGTCACTTCCACCCGACCACCTTAACCACTTCCCGCCTGGTCAATAGTAAATTGACGTCCAGAAAGTGGTTGTGTAATCCTGACTGGACGTCTATTGACGTCCAGCAGGATAATATGCCGGCGCACGCCCATGGGGGCGCGCAGCGCGCCTATCGGTGATGCGAGGTGTCACTCTGACACCCTGCATCTCCGATCTCGGTAAAGAGCCTCCGGCGGAGGCTCTTTACCACGTGATCAGCCGTGTCCAATCACGGCTGATCATGATGTAAACAGGAAGAGCCGTTGATCAGCTCTTCCTCACTCGCGTCTGACAGACGCGAGTAGAGGAGAGCCGATCGGCGGCTCTCCTGACAGGGGGGGGTTCGCGCTGATTGTTTATCAGCGAAGCCCCCCCTCGGATGCCCACACTGGACCACCAGGGAAGCTGCCAGGACCACCCGGGAAGGGGGCGACATGTGGATGGCCAGGTACATCCCCCATGGCCATCCACATGTAAAAAAAAAAATAAAAAAAAAAAGCACAATAGATGCCAATCAGTGCCCAAAAAAATAACAGAAAAAAATAAAAAAACTTTTTTTTTCAACATTTTCGGTCTTTTTTTAGTTGTTGCGCAAAAAATAAAAACCGCAGAGGTGATCAAATACCACCAAAAGAAAGCTCTATTTGTGGGGAAAGAAAAAAAACATTGGATTTTATTTGGGTACAAAATGCAAAAAAAATTGTTTGGGTACAGTGTAGCATGACCGCGCAATTGTCATTCAAAGTGCGACAGCGCTGAAAGCTGAAAATTGGCTTGGACAGGAAGGTGCGTAGGTGCCCCCCGGTATGGAAGTGGTTAAAGGGGAAAACATTTTATTGAAAAAAAAAAAAAAAAAATTGTATTGCATTGTAGTGTAAATATGAGGTGTGACGTCTTTTTGACCCCCCAGATCTCATATATAAGAGGACCTGTCATGCTTTTTTCTATTACAAGGGATAGGAATAAAAGTGACCCATTTTTTTTTTTAAAGGGACAGGCGGTTCCATCATTCTCCCGCAGCACTAGGCGGTTCCATCATTCTCCCGCAGCACTAGGCGGTTCCATCATTCTCCCGCAGCACTAGGCGGTTCCATCATTCTCCCGCAGCACTAGGCGGTTCCATCATTCTCCCGCAGCACTAGGCGGTTCGATGTTTTTTTGGGGCATTTCTCGCACATAGAGAAGCCCAACGAAGAGAACAGGCTGCCCTACATACGGCGCTCGGGAAACGCGCACGCGGTGCTCGGTCACACCTTTAGGTCAGCAGCGCAGTGGATAAGTGGTTAGCATTTCCGCCCGGCAGCACCGAGATCGTCAGTTCCAATCTTCATCACCACCTGCATGGAGTTTGCAAGTTCTCCCTGCCCCTCCCACATTCCAAAGACACGCCGGTGGGGTGAGGGGCTCCTGTCTAAACTTGCCCCAGGATGTGAGACGTGATCCTTAAATTGTAAGGTCGTTGAGGGCAAGGCAGGGACAACACAGACGTAATACTGTCAGCAAAAATGAGCAAAAAGGTTCAACAAAATAAAGTCAGCAGCAAAAAAGTCAGCAGAAAAAAATCAACAGCACACAAAGAGGTGAATATATAATATATATATATATAATAAATCTAATACCAGATGGATAAAGAATATGAACACAGGCCACACTTGTGAGAAAAAAAAGTTGCAAAAATCGTAAAAAAAATGAATAAAAAACTAAATAAAGGAAACAAATGTCCCTGCAAAAAAGAAAATGAAAGATTTGTTTCCACCAATGTGAAGTCTTCTTATGCAAAAAGTAGCAATCTTCCAATAGTCTCACACCCAGAGCTCCACCCACCAAAACATAAACAGTGAGGGGGGGGGGGGGGGAGTATTCGATCGGCTGCTGATTTTGTACGTCTGACAAAGAAACGATCGGTCTATAATTATATTGGTCGGTTTATTATAACAGCGAGAGACAGAATAAAATAAAACAAAAATATCCAGAAAAGTTATAAATAGATTTTCACTTTAATCACTTCAGCCCCGAAGATTTTACCCCCCCCCCTTCCTGACCAGAGCACTTTTTGCGATTCGGCACTGCGTTGCTTTAACGGACAATTGCGCGGTCGTGTGGCGTACTTTCTTCCCCACAAATAGAGCTTTCTTTTGGTATTTGATCACCTCTGCGGTTTTTATTTTTTGCGCTATAAACAAAAGAAGAGCGACAATTTTGAAAAAAAAAACACATTATTTTTCACTTTTTGCTATAATTAATATCCCTAAAAAAAATATATATATATATATATATATATATATATATATATATATATATATATATAAAAAATGTATTTCTTCCTCAGTTTAGGCCGATACGTATTCTTCCACATATTTAAAAAAAAAAAAAAAAAACGCAATAAGCGTTTATTAATTGGTTTGCGCAAAAGTTATAGCGTCTACAAAATATGGGATAGTTTTATGGCATTTTTCAGTATTTTTTTACTTGTAATGGTGGCGATCTGTGATTTTTATCGTGACTGCGACATTGCGGCAGACACATCGGACACTTTTGACACATTTTTGGGACCATTGACATTTTGACCCTTTTGAGAGAGTGCTCCTAATCAATTAGGTGCATTTTAGTGCGTTTTGGATGCATTTCTTAAAGTTCTTTCTTCACCTTACACGGGGACATGTGTTTTTCCGACGCGTTTAGGTGCATTCTAGTTCAGTGCAGAAATTTTTTTATTTTCTGCCATTGTAAGTCTTCTTTATGGAAACATTTCTGATCAGTATGGCCGCTAATAACGAATAAACAATATATCAAACAGCCCAAAGGGGGGGGATGGGAGAAGTCACTTGTGAGGGTTTCCTTCCCACCGGTGTTTCCCAGCCCCCGACACAAATTCCAGCTTTGGAATGAAGGACGTAGCAGCAGGCGAAGTCAGGGCCAGACATGTCCTCGCCCGTCCTCATTCTCCTCCCGCACAACACCCCTTCTCTGCAGTCACAGCGGCGGAGAGAATCAGGGAAAGTGACGAATGGAAATACCGAAGGCAATTATTGTAAAACATTTCGGTCACATTGCCCCCCTGAGACGGGGCGCCCCCAGGCTGCTGCCCCATTGATTGTTATGGAATGTGCCGCTATACATTACACTTTAGTTTTATTTCATTCCGCTGAATATGTCGCTGAAGACGCCGTCTGTTATCCCCTCACTGCTCATAGAAAAATCGCACGATTCCCCACAAATAGATCTTCCACATTATTATTATTATTATACAGGATTTATAGGGTGACAACAGTTTGTACAGCACTTTACAACATGATGAGGGCAGACAGTACAATTACAATACAAATTATTACAAGAGGAATCAGAGGGGCCAATTACAATCTAAGAGGGAGGGGCCAGTTACAATCTAAGAGGGAGGGGCCAATTACAATCTAAGAGGGAGGGGCCAGTTACAATCTAAGAGGGAGGGGACAGTTACAATCTAAGAGGGAGGGGACAGTTACAATCTAAGAGGGAGTGGCCTGTTACAATCTAAGACGGAGGGGACAGTTACAATCTAAGAGGGAGGGGCCAGTTACAATCTAAGAGGGAGGGGCCAGTTACAATCTAAGAGGGAGGGGCCAGTTACAATCTAAGAGGGAGGGGCCAATTACAATCTAAGAGGGAGGGGCCAATTACAATCTAAGAGGGAGGGGCCAATTACAATCTAAGAGGAAGGGGCCAATTACAATCTAAGAGGAAGGGGCCAATTACAATCTAAGAGGGAGGGGCCAGTTACAATCTAAGAGGGAGTGGCCTGTTACAATCTAAGACGGAGGGGCCAGTTACAATCTAAGAGGGAGGGGCCAGTTACAATCTAAGAGGGAGGGGCCAGTTACAATCTAAGAGGGAGGGGCCAATTACAATCTAAGAGGGAGGGGCCAATTACAATCTAAGAGGGAGGGGCCAATTACAATCTAAGAGGAAGGGGCCAATTACAATCTAAGAGGAAGGGGCCAATTACAATCTAAGAGGGAAGGGCCAGTTACAATCTAAGAGGGAGGGGCCAATTACAATCTAAGAGGAAGGGGCCAATTACAATCTAAGAGGGAAGGGCCAGTTACAATCTAAGAGGGAAGGGCCAATTACAATCTAAGAGGGAAGGGCCAATTACAATCTAAGAGGGAGGGGCCAGTTACAATCTAAGAGGAAGGGGCCAATTACAATCTAAGAGGAAGGGGCCAATTACAATCTAAGAGGGAGGGGTAAGTTACAATCTAAGAGGGAGGGGCCAATTACAATCTAAGAGGGAGGGGCCAATTACAATCCAAGAGGGAGGGGCCAATTACAATCTAAGAAGGAGGGGCCAATTACAATCTAAGAAGGAGGGGCCAATTACAATCTAAGAGGGAGGGGCCAATTACAAACTAAGAGGGAGGGGCAATTACAATCTAAGAGGGAGGGGCCAATTACAATCTAAGAGGAAGGGGCGATTACAATCTAAGAGGGAGGGGCCAATTACAATTTAAGAGGAAGGGGTCAATTATAATCTAAGAGGGAGGGGCCAGTTACAATCTAAGAGGAAGGGGCCAATTACCGAAGACCGAAATCTTTTGGATCATGTGACAGCCAATTAGCCCCACCCCGCAGTATCATAAATCTCTTGAAAGGGCCGGGGTGAAGAACTTGAAAAAAATCATAAAGGCCCCGTCCAGATATCCTGTAGCGGGAAGAGGGCGGGAGTGGCCGTCTCAGGCTCTCAGCTCTGACCCCCCTTCGCACACGCTGGGCTATGGAGGGGACAGGAGCAGCTGGCTCAGGCTCTTAATGGTTCTTTGCTCTGTCCCCCCGCACTCAATGGAGTGCTGGGCTGTGGTGGGGGCAGGAGCGGCCGGCTCAGGCTCTCAATGCTCTGACCCCTTCACTGGAGCACTGGTCTGTAGAGGGGGCAGGAGCGGCCGGCTCAGGCTCTCAGTGGATCTCTATGCTCTGACCTCCCGCACTCACTGGAGCACTGGGCTGTGGAGGGGGCGGGAGCGGCCGGCTCAGGCTCTCAGTGGATCTCTATGCTCTGACCTCCCGCACTCACTGGAGCACTGGGCTGTGGAGGGGGCGGGAGCGGCCGGCTCAGGCTCTCAGTGGATCTCTATGCTCTGACCTCCCGCACTCACTGGAGCACTGGGCTGTGGAGGGGGCGGGAGCGGCTGGCTTAGGCTCTCAGCAAGACGCCAAGTGCTGATCCAGGCATGTGGGCGGATTCCCAATCATATGGTTGCAATCTTTCCCCATCCTAGACCGGCTCTGTGTAACGTCAGCCGACAGGGGGGGATCATGTTGCTCTGCAGGGTTGTCAGTCTAACCCCGGAAACATGCTTACAAGAGGGGAGCTCCTGGCAAAACTGAATGCGTTTAGTAGTCTGCAGGTCTGTGTGAATTACAGGACTGGATGAACATGCTTAGAAATCCTAAAGCAGTTCATGTATATGTTTGTTTATCTCCTTGACTTAAAATTTGGGTCGGGATCATTTCTACCCGATACATTGTTTCCTGTGTGCAGCGATGAGTAGCGGGCTGATCACGACTGCCAGAGAAACCCCCCCCCCCCCTGTGTGTGTCCAGCCCTAACCAACAGTTTACACCTTCGATACCCCGAAATGTGACGCAGAGACAAACTCCATGACTGCAAACAGAGACAGCCAAAAATCACAACCCTGCCCCCTCCTTTCTGTTCTTATACCTTTGTATACAGCAGGGTAGGTAGCCTACAGCACCTGTTTATTAAATGTACAGATAGAAAAAGCCTGCAGAGCGCCCCCCTATGGACACCCACCAGACGTCGGAATGTCGGATATTTCCACTGTAAACACAGGCGGTACAAATGACTCAGAGCCGGTGCTACAACCACAGCCATGCAAAACAATCGCAACATAAACATACAATGTAACAATATAGAAATGTCTTTGTAACAATGTTTGGTAGGCTGCTTCCTATTTATTCTTCCTGATCAGAAAATGCAGAAGAAATGTAAGTGATCACAATCTTCCTCCTCTGGGGAATGGGGGGGGGGGGGGGTCATTACCTATAGCAGGGGTCTCCAAACTTCTATAACAGCGGGCCAGTTTACTGCACCTCAGACTTTAGGGGGGCCCGACTGTGGCCATTGGGAGTAGAAAAGGTCCCGACATCGGTGGGGAAAAACAATGCCCCGTCCTTGGTGTCATTGGGAGGAATAGTGCCCCATCATTGGAGCCAAATGTTGGTATTATAGGGATGAATTATGTCCCTTTGTTGGTGTTGGTGGGAGGAATTGTGACTCATTGTTGGTGTCACTGGACCCAATTGTTGGTGTCAGTGGGAGGAATTATGCCCCGTTGTTGGTGTTGGTGGGAGGAGTTGTGCACCATCTTTGGTGTCCTTGGAGGAATTGTGCCCCATCATTGGTGTCATTGGACCCAATTGTTGGTGTTATAAGGAGGAGTTATGTCCCTTTGTTGGTGTGAGGAGTTGTGCCTCATCCTTGGTGTCAGTGGGAAGAATTGTGCCCCATCGTTGGCGTCATTGGACCTAAATGTTGGTGTTATAGGGATGAATTATGTCCCTTTGTTGGTGGGAGGAGTTGTGCCTCATCGTTGGTGTCACTGGACCCAATTGTTGGTGTCAGTGGGGAGAAATTGTGCCCCATCCTTGGTGTCAGTGGGAGGAATTATGCCCCATTGTTGGTGTTGGTGGGAGGAGTTGTGCACCATCTTTGGTGTCCTTGAAGGAATTGTGCCCCATTGTTGGTGTCAGTGGATGAAATAGTGCCCCAAGGGCCAGATAAAAGCATGCAGAGGGTGGGAATTGTGCCCTATTGTTGGTGTTGATGGGAGAAATTGTGCCCCATCATTGGTGTCATTGGACCCAAATGTTGGTGTTATAAGGAGAAGTTATATCCCTTTGTTGGAGTGAGGAGTTCTGCCTCATCGTTGGTGTCACTGGACCCAATTGTTAGTGTCAGTGGGAGGAATTGTGCCCCTTCACTGGTCTCAGTGGGAGTAATTGTGTCCCACCCTTGGTGTCAGTGGGGGGGGGGGATATGCCCCATGGTTGGTGTTGGTGGGAAGAGTTGTGCCCTATCGTTGGTGTCAGTGGGGGGGGGGGATTTTGCTCCATGGTTGGTGTTGGTGGGAAGAGTTGTGCCCTATCGTTTGTGTCAGTGGGGGGAATTATGCCCCATTGTTGGTATCAGTGGATGAAATAGTGCCCCAAGGGCCGGATAAAAGCAAGCAGAGGGTGGGAATTGTGTCCCATTGTTGGTGTCATTGGGGGGGAATTGTGCCCCATTGTTGGCGTCATTGGACCCAACTGTTGGTGTTATTGGGAGGAATTGTGCCCCTTCATTGCTGTCACTGGGAGGAATTGTGTCCCATCGTAGGTGTCATTGAGGAATTGTGCCCCTTCACTGGTCTTAGTGGGAGAAATTATGCCCCATCCTTGGTGTCAGTGGATGGAATTGTGCCCCATAGTTGATGTCATTGTTGGAATTGTGCCCCTTCACTGGTCTCAATGGGGGGAATTATGGCCCATCCTTAGTGTCAGTGGAGGGAATTGTGTCCCATCGTTGATGTCATTGTTGGAATTGTGCCCCTTCACTGGTCTCAGTGGGGGGAATCATGCCCCATTGTAGAGATCAGTGGATGAAATAGTGCCCCAAGGGCCAGATAAAAGCAAGCAGAGGGCCACATCTGTCCCCCCCAGGGCCACAGTTTGGAGACCCCTGACCTATAGGTACAATAACCCAGAAATTTGGAAGTGATCCTGAGATGAGTCTTTATCTTTCCCTGACCCCATGCAGCCTTTGAATAAAAAAATAAATGAAAGCGCAGCAGAAAATAGCAAGTCTGAGATCCCTGGAGGGGGGGGGGGGGATATTCAGCTATCACAAGACATTATAAAGACATTGCGGTCGCTGGGGGAGGAGTGAAGTGTTATTACCTAACAGAGTGTAATTGTAATGTATTCACTGCTACGCCTCTCTAGCACAGCAGCAGCTCGAGGGTTAAAAGTGCTGCTAAGTGCATGAAGAATACATAATAATTACCAGTCCGTGTACATACCGTCACCTACATACCCAGGAGCTGGGGCAGCACTGAACGGGTCAGAAGAGGGCAGGGGACCGAATGATATCACTTTGGGCCGACGCCATTCATTGTGCCCAGCGCAGTCCTGGGGGGGATCTAATCCACCAAGAAAGTAGTAGAAGGCGCAGCGTAAGACGGGTCGCAGAATGGTGGGATATGGGCCTGGCACTGCACCAGTACTCACTGATATCAATGTACCAATACCAGTACCAGTACCAGTACTCACTGATATCAATGTACCAATACCAGTACCAGTACTCACTGATATCAATGTACCAATACCAGTACCAGTACTCACTGATATCAATGTACCAATACCAGTACCAGTACCAGTACTCACTGATATCAATGTACCAATACCAGTACTCACTGATATCAATGTACCAATACCAGTCACCAGTACTCACTGGTATCAATGTACCAATACCAGTGCTCACTGATATCAATGTACCAATACCAGTACTCACTGATATCAATGTACCAATACAGTCACCAGTACTCACTGGTATCAATGTACCAATACCAGTGCTCACTGATATCAATGTACCAATACCAGTACTCACTGATATCAATGTACCAATACCAGTCACCAGTACCAGTACTCACTGGTATCAATGCACCAATACCAGTACTCACTGATATCAATGTACCAATACCAGTACTCACTGGTATCAATGTACCAATACCAGTCACCAGTACCAGTACTCACTGGTATCAATGTACCAGTACCATCCACCAGCACCAGTACTCACCGGTATCAATGTACCAATACCAGTCACCAGTACTCGCTGGTATCAATGTATCAGTACTCACTGGTATCAATGTACCAGTACCATCCACCAGCACCAGTACTCATTGGTAGCAATGTACCAATACCATTTATCAGCACCAGTACTCACTGGTATCAATGTACTAGTACCAGCCACCAGTACCAGTACTCACTGGTATCAATGTACCAGTACATCCACCAGCACCAGTACTCACTGGTATCAATGTACCAGTACCATCCACCAGCACCAGTACTCACTGGTATCAATGTACCAATACCAGTCACCAGCACCAGTACTCACTGGAATCAATGTACCAGTACTCACTAGTATCAATGTACTAGTACCAGCCACCATTACCAGTACTCACTGGTATCAATGTACCAATACCAGTCACCAGCACCAGTACTCACTGGTATCAATGTACTAATACCAGTACTCACTGGTAGCAATGTACCAATACCAGTACTCACTGGGAGCAATGTACCAGTACCAGTACCCGAGAACTAAAGGAGGATTTTGCAGCCGGGCTCATAGTACCAAAGACTCCACCAGTTTCAGCACTGAGGGGGTTAATGATACTGGAGAATTCTGCGTAGTACTAGGGCAGACTTACCAGCCACCAGCACTGGATGGGTTACCATTACAATGGATTACAGAGGAATCTAATGATCCCAGTCCAGCACTGATCCAGTTGTTGATAAGAGAAGAATGCCCCATCACTGGGGGGATTACTGTACATAGGGAATAGAAGACGATGGGTTACACACAATGCAAAGTACTAGAAGTACTAGGTACTGGTACTAGAAGAATCTTCTACTAGCACCGGTGACTAGTACTTGTACCGGGATACTCATCACATTACACAGAAGACAATGGAGAAGATCCATGATACCCCCATTAACCCCCCTAGTGACCCGGAGATCACCTCTTACCTCTTCCACAGTCAGGGGCATGCAGATCCGGTACTCCTTCAGCAGCATGATATTGGGGTGTCGGGGAGAGCAGTGAGGAGCACAGGGTGGGTGGTAAGTTTTGTGGGGGGGGTACCCTAGATGAAGAATAAGCTCCTGATGTAGACTCCTCTAGAGAACATAAGTGGATGTCAGACCTCGGCCAGCATCATCGGGGGGCACAGAGGGGCCAGCTGAAGATTATCCGCTGATCACAGCACTGCAGCCATACAAGGGGGGGGGGGGCACACAGCGGTCCCGGCACAAAGGCAGCCCCCGACCCAGCTGCAGAACTCCGCCACAACAAGCCCAGTCCTTCACACCAGCTGCAGACCCCAACCAGTCCCAGTGCAGTCCTTTATCCCAGCTACAGAGCAATGCCAAACCAGTCCAGTCCTTCGCCTCCCCAGACCCTGCTGCAGAGCACAGACCTAGTGCAGTCCTTCACAGACCCAGTCCGGTCCTTCACAGACCTAGTGCAGTCCTTCACAGACCCAGTCCGGTCCTTCACAGACCTAGTGCAGTCCTTCACAGACCCAGTCCGGTCCTTCACAGACCCAGTCCAGTCCTTCACAGACCCAGTCCAGTCCTCAGCAGCAGCAGCAGACCCAGTCGCAGAGCAGTTCTTGTAGCAGAGCCCAGCTGCAGAGCAATCCTTCAGAACCCAGAGCCTGCAGCAGAGCACTCTTCTCCCAGATCCAGCTGCAGAGCGATCCTTATGGCTGAGCGGAGAGGAGAGAGAGGAGCCTGCACTCTCTGCAGCACAGCAATCTTTGTGTCTGCTGCCCCAGTGCTGGCTGCAGGAAGCCCCCTCCCCAGTGATGCAGCCTCCTCAGTTCCCCAATGTGTGTGACATCAGCAGGAGGAAGGATGTGCTCTGCTCAGCCAATGGGAGATCCTCACACACTATTTAAACACCAGAAGCAGCATCAGAGGATGAGGGGTCCCCGGCTGGGGAGGGCGCCCGCTACACACGGCCACATGTTACATCGGGTCAGATTGCTGCACACTCGGGTCAAACCCACTGCAAGCCACCTGCGTTCACACTGCACACCGCCTGAATTAACACTGCATACTGCCTGCATTCACACTGCACACCGCCTGAGTTCACACTGCCTACTGCCTGCATTCACACTGCATACTGCCTGCATTCACACTGCATACCGCCTGCATTCACACTGCATACCGCCTGCATTCACACTGCCTACTGCCTGCATTCACACTGCATACTGCCTGCATTAACACTTGACACCGCCTGCATTCACACTGCACACCGCCTGCATTCACACTGCACACCGCCTGCATTCCCACTGCCTACTGCCTGCATTCACACTGCATACTGCCTGCATTCACACTGCATACCGCCTGCATTCACACTGCATACCGCCTGCATTCACACTGCCTACTGCCTGCATTCACACTGCATACTGCCTGCATTAACACTTGACACCGCCTGCATTCACACTGCACACCGCCTGCATTCACACTGCACACCGCCTGCATTCACACTGCCTACTGCCTGCATTCACACTGCACACCGCCTGCATTCACACTGCACACCGCCTGCATTCCCACTGCCTACTGCCTGCATTCACACTGCACACCGCCTGCATTCACACTGCACACCGCCTGCATTCACACTGCACACCGCCTGCATTCCCACTGCCTACTGCCTGCATTCACACTGCACACCGCCTGCACACCGCCTGCATTCACACTGCACACCGCCTGCATTCACACTGAACACCGCCTGCATTCACACCGCCTGCATTCACACCGCCTGCATTCACACTGCACACCGCCTGCATTCACACTGCACACCGCCTGCATTCACACTGAACACCGCCTGCATTCACACCGCCTGCATTCACACTGCACACCGCCTGCATTCACACTGCACACCGCCTGAGTTCACACTGCATACTGCCTGCATTCACACTGCATACCGCCTGCATTCACACTGCATACCGCCTGCATTCACACTGCACACCGCCTGAGTTCACACTGCATACTGCCTGCATTAACACTTGACACCGCCTGCATTCACACTGCACACCGCCTGCATTCACACTGCACACCGCCTGCATTCACACTGCCTACTGCCTGCATTCACACTGCATACTGCCTGCATTCACACTGCATACCGCCTGCATTCACACTGCCTACTGCCTGCATTCACACTGCCTACTGCCTGCATTCACACTGCATACTGCCTGCATTAACACTTGACACCGCCTGCATTCACACTGCACACCGCCTGCATTCACACTGCACACCGCCTGCATTCCCACTGCCTACTGCCTGCATTCACACTGCACACCGCCTGCATTCACACTGCACACCGCCTGCATTCACACTGCACACCGCCTGCATTCACACTGCCTACTGCCTGCATTCACACTGCACACCGCCTGCATTCCCACTGCACACCGCCTGCATTCCCACTGCCTACTGCCTGCATTCACACTGCACACCGCCTGCATTCACACTGCACACCGCCTGCATTCACACTGCATACTGCCTGCATTCACACTGCATACTGCCTGCATTCACACTGCACACCGCCTGCATTCACACTGCACACCGCCTGCATTCACACTGCACACCGCCTGCATTCACACTGAACACCGCCTGCATTCACACCGCCTGCATTCACACCGCCTGCATTCACACTGCACACCGCCTGCATTCACACTGCACACCGCCTGCATTCACACCGCCTGCATTCACACTGCATACTGCCTGCATTCACACTGCACACCGCCTGCATTCACACTGCACACTGCCTGCATTCACACTGCATACTGCCTGCATTCACACTGCACGCCACCTGCATTCACACTGCACAGCGCCTGCATTCACACTGCATACTGCCTGCATTCACACTGCATACTGCCTGCATTCACACTGCATACTGCCTGCATTCACACTGCACACCGCCTGCATTCACACTGCACACCGCCTGCATCCCCACTGCACGCCACCTGCATTCACACTGCACACCGCCCGCATCCACACTGAAAACCGCCTGCATCCACACTGAAAACCGCCTACATCCCCACTGCACACCACCTGCATCCACACTGCACACCGCCTGCATTCTCACTGCACACCGCCTGAATTGACACTGCACAATGACTGCATTCCTACTGCACATGGCAAGCATTTTCACTGCTTACCGACTGCATTCACACAGCACATTGTCCAAAATTCCCACTGCACACTGACTGCGTTCCCACTGCAAACCGCCTGCATTCACACTGCAAACCGCCTGCATTCTCACTGCACACTGACTGCATTCCCACTGCACACTGCCCCAGCATTCCCACTGCACACTGCCCCAGCATTCCCACTGCATACTAATTGCATTCCCACTGCACACTGCCCCAGCATTCCCACTGCATACTGCAAGCATTCTCACTGCACACCACCAGCATTTTCTAATGTACACCACCTGCATTCTCACTGCACACCAACTGTATGACCACTGCATTTTCACTGCGTACTGACTGCATTCCCACTGCATACTGATTACATACTCTGCCTGCATTCCCACAAATTTTATGAATTTATAAATAGATTTTACAAAGCGCTTTTGTAATTTAAACCCAATTGCTAAAATCCCCAACAATAACTTCATGTGATATAAAGAGTCATTATCGGTCTTTATATCTGTAACGGCTGTAAAGATGCTGCAGGAGATCAGCAGCGCTGAAATGTAACAAAGAGAGGTGGAAACTAGGGGCTGGATTCAGAAAGATAAGCGTATCTTTCTGCGGGTGCAACGTATCTCAGATACGTTACGCCGCCGTAAATTAGGGCGCAAGTTCCGTATTCAGAAATAACTTGCGCCCTAAGTTACGGCGGTGTAACGTATGTGGGCCGGCGTAAGCCCGCCTAATTCAAATGGGGATGATGTGGGCGTGTTTTATTTAAATGAATGTTGACCCCGCGTATTTTACGAACGGCGCATGCTGGGAAAGAATCCCAGTGCGCATGCTCGAAATTCCGCCGCAAATCGTCATTGCTTTCGACGTGAACGTAAATTACGTACAGCCCTATTCGCGAACGACTTACGCAAACGACGTAAAATTTTTAAAATTCGACGCGGGAACGACGTCCATACTTAACATAAGATACCCCTCATAAAGCAGGGGTAACTTTACGCCAGAAAAAGCCTAACGTAAACGACGTAAAAAATTGCGCCGGGCGGACGTACGTTTCTGAATCGGCGTAACTACCTAATTTGCATATTCCTCTCGTAAACATACGGAAGCGCCACCTAGCGGCCAGCGTAAATATGCAGCCTAAGAGACTTACACCAGTCGGATCTTAGGGAAATCTATGTGTAACTGATTCTATGAATTAGGCGCATAGATACGACCGAGCGCACTCAGAGATACGACGGCGTATCCGGAGATATATCTCGTACCTGAATCTAGCCCCCGAACTTTAGTAAAAGCGGATAGTAGTTTATGAGGCACACTGCGTTATCAGATCGGCTTTATATCTACTTTAACTGCTTGCCGACCGCGCACCGCCATCCTACGTCGGCAAGCTGGCTCTCCTGGGCGAGAGCACGTCATACTACGTCGGCTCTTTCAGCCGCCACTAGGGGCGCGCGCGCCCCCCGCTCGCCCCCGACTCCCGTGCGTGTGCCCGGCGGGCGCGATCGCCGCCGGGCACACGCGATCGCTCGTTACAGAGCGGGGACCGGGAGCTGTGTGTGTAAACACACAGCTCCCGGTCCTGTCAGCGGGGGAAATGCTGATTTTCTGTTCATACAATGTATGAACACCGGATCAGTGTTTCCCCTAGTGAATCCACCCCCCCCCCTACAGTTAGAACACACCCAGGGGACATACTTAACCCCTTCCCCGCCCCCTAGTGTTAACCCCTTCACTGCCAGTGCCATTTTTATAGTAATCCAATGCATTTTTATAGCACTGATCGCTATAAAAATGTCAATGGTCCCAAAAATGTGTCAAAAGTGTCCGAAGTGTCCGCCATAATGTCGCAGTACCGAAAAAAAATCGCTGATCGCCGCCATTACTAGTAAAAAAAATATATTAATAAAAATGACATAAAAATACCCCCTATTTTGTAAACGCTATAACTTTTGCGCAAACCAATCAATAAACGCTTATTGCGATTTTTTTTACGAAAAATAGGTAGAAGAATACGTATTGGCCTAAACTGAGGAAAAAAATGTTTTTTTTCTATATTTTTGGGGGATATTTATTATAGAAAAAAGTAAAAAATATTAATTTCTTTCAAAATTGTCGCTCTATTTTTGTTTATAGCGCAAAAAATAAAAACCGCAGAGGAGATCAAACACCACCAAAAGAAAGCTCTATTTGTGGGGAAAAAAAGGACGCCAATTTTGTTTGGGAGCCACGTCGCACGACCGCGCAATTGTCTGTTAAAGCGACGCAGTCCCGAATCGCAAAAAGTACTCTGGTCTTTGGGCAGCAATATGGTCCGGGGGTTAAGTGGTTAATGTAAAACTAAAAATATCCCTTCCATTGTAATCGGCAGCCGGCTGTAATTCTCTGCAACTGACAAAAACCGCGGCAAACTTCCTTTCCTTTCAGCCATGGCAACAGTACTCAGCCTGTAGGCACAGGTTCCTGGAATCCTCATCACCACGGCTCTGTCATTGGCTCTCTTGCAGTGGGAATGAAGTCGGTGTGCAGCCATTAAGTAAAAAGGAAACAACGTCACGTGGAGGTCGGTTCCTCTGCATCCCAATAGTGTTACACAATCCAACGCGCATACTCAGCCAACGGACGACCGATCATTGGTTTACTCTTCTACTTCCTTCTCTGAATCATAACAAGACGTTTCGTAATTATAGAAAAATGAGAAACCGCTAAATCTTTTATTTATTTATTTTTTAACATATTTTTTTTTTTAATTCTTTATTTAGGGCCGGTTCACACCAGATGCAGTCCAGTGCGTTTTTTTTTTTTCTGAAATCAAAAACGCATGAACAGTAGGTTATATGGGTTCTAATGGCCCAGTTCTCACCAGTGCGGTCAGTTCCAGTGCAAAAAAAAAAAAGTAGAACATGCTGCATTTTATTTTCTGCACAGAACTATACTGGAACGTGACAAAACACATCAAAAACCCACCGTAACGCATTGAAAACACATCAAAAACCCACCGTAACGCATTGAAAACACATCAAAAACCCACCGTAACGCATTGATAACACATCAAAAACCCACCGTAACGCATTGAAAACACATCAAAAACCCACCGTAACACATTGAAAACACATCAAAAACCCACCGTAACGCATTGAAAACACATCAAAAACCCACCGTAACGCATTGAAAACACATCAAAAACCCACCGTAACGCATTGAAAACACATCAAAAACCCACCGTAACGCATTGAAAACACATCAAAAACCCACCGTAACGCATTGAAAACACATCAAAGACCCACCGTAACGCATTGATAACACATCAAAAACCCACCGTAACGCATTGAAAACACATCAAAAACCCACCGTAACGCATTGAAAACACATCAAAAACCCACCGTAACGCATTGATAACACATCAAAAACCCACCGTAACGCATTGAAAACACATCAAAAACCCACCGTAACGCATTGATAACACATCAAAAACCCACCGTAACGCATTGATAACACATCAAAAACCCACCGTAACGCATTGATAACACATCAAAAACCCACCGTAACGCATTGATAACACATCAAAAACCCACCGTAACGCATTGATAACACATCAAAAACCCACCGTAACGCATTGAAAACACATCAAAAACGCATAACAAAAAAAAAGAAAACTTTGGGGGGAAAATAAATGGAAGCGAATGGAGCCGCCTTAAAGCGGAGCTCCACCCTAAAGTGGAACTTCCGCTCATCGGAACCCTCCCCCCCTCCGGTGTCACATTTGGCACCTTACAGGGGGGAGGGGGTGGAGATACCTGTTTAAGACAGGTATTTGCTCCCACTTCCGGGAGTCCTCTCTGCAGGGACGTGCGGGTAGTGTATCACTTCCCCCCCCCCACCCCCCGTTGTGTTCTGGGAAACACATGGCTCCCAGAACACAGCGGGGTCCAGTGAGCACGGCGTAGGGCGACTTGCGCATGCACCGTAGGGAACCGGGCAGAGAAGCCGCAATGCTTCACTTCCTGGTTCCCTCACCGACGATGGCGGTGGGGGCAGCAGAGTGACGAGCGATTTCAATCCGACTTCTAGGCGACTTGTACCCATTGGGGCAGATTCAGGTACCTTTGCGCAGTTTTTACGGAGGCGCAGGGCAACGTTTTTCAACGTTTTTCTGCGCTACCCGCGATTCACGGAGCAGTAGCTCTACGTAAATTGCGTGGGCGCTCCGGCAAAATGCCCGGCGTAAGCGCGCGCAATTTAAATGATCCCGTAGGGGGCGGGAATCATTTAAATTAGGCGCGTTCCCGCGCCGATCGTAGAGCGCACGCTCCGTCGGGAAACTTTCCTGACGTGCATTGCGGCAAATGACGTCGCAAGGACGTCATTTGCTTCAAAGTGAACATGAATGGCGTCCAGCGCCATTCACGATTCACTTACGCAAACTACGTAAAGTTCAAATTTCGCGACGCGGGAACGACGGGTATACGTAACATTGGCTGCCCCTGCTAATAGCAGGGGCAGCCTTACGCGAAAACCGCCGTACGCAAACGACGTAAACTGCGTACGCAGGGCTCGCGTAACGTTGTGAATCGGCGTTCGTATGCAATTTGCATACTATACGCTGAGCACAACGGGAACGCCACCTAGCGGCCATCGCAAGAATGCAGCCTAAGATATGCGGGCATAAGAGCCTTATGCCACGCATATCTTAGGCTGCAGTCGGCGTAACGAGGTTCCTGAATCGGGAGCATTCGTTACGCTGGCGCAAGTAAGCAATTGCGCTGCGTAACTATGGTTACGCAGGCGCAATTGCTCTCTGAATCCGGGCCATTGATTTCAATGGAAGCCGCCTCCAAGTCTTAACTAAAGCAACAATACAGGAAGAGAAAATTGTTTTCTCAGGAAAACCCCTCCCTCCCACAGAACTGATTGTTTTTTGATTGGCCACTGGAAAGTCGCCTATCCTGGAGGCGACTTGAAGTCGCCTTGTAAGTCGCCCCCAAATGGCGCTGTGGTGCGTGCTCAGGTCGCGTTGCAAAGAATCGTCTTGCCCCTGTGTGGACCGGCTCTTACAGGACAACCTCAGATACCATTGGCTGTCATTGTTACAGCGTCATTGTGTCCCTTTGTACTCACAGCTCAGCTACGCAAATGATAAACACCAAATAACCAACATTGACGATCATCGCAAGAAATAAAATAAAGAAAAAGTTGTTTTCTTCCCACTCTTGTTCCTGCAGGACTGAGGAACGGGGAACACGATCAATACCGATCAATACGGCTATTACTATTATTATTCTGTTATTACAATTTTTTTGCCTTTACAACTCTGTATACGCGTCTCACGTCTCTAATTCCCCCAAACAATGTAACCGAATCTTCTCCACCAAACCTGCAGGAGGTCAGGAGATAGAATGACTGTCACATGACAACCGCCGCAAACTCCAGCACAGCACATATCAGCCGTTTGGTGGGCGATCTGTGCATTAAGTTCCTGGGTCTGTCCCCCTGCTGTGCCCATTATGAGGGGTTCCCACCATCCCTGTGCTGAGTTCCCGGGTCTGTACACCCGCTGTGCCCATTATGAGGGGTTCTCACCATCCCTGTGCTGAGTTCCCGGGTCTATACACCTGCTGTGCCCATTATGAGGGGTTCCCACCATCCCTGTGCTGAGTTCCCGGGTCTGTACACCCGCTGTGCCCATTATGAGGGGTTCCCACCATCCCTGTGCTGAGTTCCCGGGTCTGTACACCCGCTGTGCCCATTATGAGGGGTTCCCACCATCCCTGTGCTGAGTTCCCGGGTCTGTACACCCGCTGTGCCCCATTATGAGGGGTTCCCACCATCCCTGTGCTGAGTTCCCGGGTCTGTACACCCGCTGTGCCCATTATGAGGGGTTCCCACCATCCCTGTGCTGAGTTCCCGGGTCTGTACACCCGCTGTGCCCCATTATGAGGGGTTCCCACCATCCCTGTGCTGAGTCCCCGGGTCTGTACACCCCGCTGTGCCCATTATGAGGGGTTCCCACCATCCCTGTGCTGAGTTCACGGGTCTGTACACCTGCTGTGCCCATTATGAGGGGTTCCCACCATCCCTGTGCTGAGTCCCCGGGTCTGTACACCCGCTGTGCCCATTATGAGGGGTTCCCACCATCCCTGTGCTGAGTTCCTGGGTCTGTACACCCGCTGTGCCCATTATGAGGGTTCCCACCATCCCTGTGCTGAGTTCCCGGGTCTGTACACCCACTGTGCCCATTATGAGGGGTTCCCACCATCCCTGTGTTGAGTTCCTGGGTCTGTACCCCTACTTTGCCCATTATGAGGGGTTCCCACCATCCCTGTGCTGAGTTCCCGGGTCTGTACACCCGCTGTGCCCATTATGAGGGGTTCATACCATCCCTGTGCTGAGTTCCCAGGTCTGTACACCCGCTGTGCCCATTATGAGGGGTTCCCACCATCCCTGTGCTGAGTTCCCGGGTCTGTACACCCGCTGTGCCCATTATGAGGTGTTCCCACCATCCCTGTGCTGAGTTCCCGGGTCTGTACACCCGCTGTGCCCATTATGAGGGGTTCATACCATCCCTGTGCTGAGTTCCCAGGTCTGTACACCCGCTGTGCCCATTATGAGGGGTTCCCACCATCCCTGTGCTGAGTTCCCGGGTCTGTACTCCCGCTGTGCCCATTATGAGGGGTTCATACCATCCCTGTGCTGAGTTCCCAGGTCTGTACACCCGCTGTGCCCATTATGAGGGGTTCCCGGGTCTGTACACCCGCTGTGCCCATTATGAGGGGTTCCCGGGTCTGTACACCCGCTGTGCCCATTATGAGGGGTTCCCACCATCCCTGTGAGTTCCCGGGTAGCTGCTGCCATAACAGAGATATCCCTCTTCAAACAGCCAATGTATATAGTCGTGCGGCGGTCCTGAAGTGGTTAAGCTTCGGGAATAAAACCTGGAAGCTGATTGGCTGCCCTGCACAGCTGCTCCAGATTTTGCACTCTCCAGTTGTAGTAACCCCCCCCCCCCCCGTTTTGTTTCTCTCAGTGAATTTATTACGGTTGTGTGACTTGTTCTTTTTTTTTATGCAGTTTGTGGATACGGATAAAAGAGTTTAAAGATGCTGTACACAGGAATATATATCAGATCACATGATCACCCGGAGGAAAGATGAAAAAGGAGGCACTCCGCACCCAACCCAGAGCAGAACCCCAATTTCCCATCTAATCCTAAGCATGCCTTTTATTTTAGTACAAGCCCGCCCGGCCTCAAGGTAATTTACAGACCCCCCCCCCCCGAGCGATTTATAATCTATCCAATCCCAAATGTCAGGTTTTATCACCATTCCCCCCCCCCTCCCAACATGTGATGTCAAATGTTTTGTTTTAGATCGGCTGCCCCTCTGACCCCCATCCCCGGTATGGGTTTTCCTGGGTGTGAAAGGTTATATTTAAGAGGAGTGTGTCAGACGTCACCCCGCTCACATTACATGTGTAAATATAGCATTTGGCTGTGTGTAATGTACACAGATGTAGGTCTTCCCAACCCATCCCTACTGAACCTATTAGGTGATTTATGACAGACGTCAGCCTGACAAAATCTGCTACAGAGGTGCTGACACCCCTGTCTCTGAGAAGGGGGGCTTTACATCCTCCCTCCTAGCCCAGGCCTTGGTGAATATATACCACCATCTCCATAGTGACCAGTCATAAGTCAGCAACACAATGTTTACATTATATATACATACATTTAATGCTTGGATACATCTTGTATATAGAAAGAAGAAGGGAGAAGGGGAAAACAGTGATGAAGTGTGAGAGTGAGAAAAAGCAATGAAGAGAGGAGGGCAGATAAAGAAAAAAAGGTGAAGAGAGGAGTGAGAAATAAATAAATAGAGAGAAAAAAAAAGGACGGGAGAGAGAGAGAGAGAGAGAAAGGACGGGAGAGAGAGAGAGAGAGAGAAAGGACGGGAGAGAGAGAGAGAGAGAGAAAGGACGGGAGAGAGAGAGAGAGAGAGAGAGAGAGAGAGAGAGAGAGAGAGAGAGAGAGAGAGAGAGAGAGAGAGAGAGAGAGAGAGAGAGAGAGAGAGAGAGAGAGAGAGAGAGAGAGAGAGAGAGAGAGAGAGAGAGAGAGAGAGAGAGAGAGAGAGAGAGAGAGAGAGAGAGAGAGAGAGAGAGAGAGAGATATGAAAAAACAAGAGAATCAGTCTGTAGGCAAATGGAGAGAGGGGAAGTGAAATAAGAAGTAGGAAAGAAGAGAGGAAGGAAGAGAAGAAGGAAGAGAGGAAGGAAGAGAGGAAGGAAGAGAGGAAGGAAGAGAGATGGAGAAGGATGGAGAAGGAAGAGAGGAAGGAAAAGAGATGAAGAAGGAAGAGAGATGGAGAAGGAAGAGAGGAAGGAAAAGAGATGAGGAAGAAAGAGAGGAAGGAAAAGAGATGAAGATGGAGAAGGAAAAGAGGAAGTAAGTGAGAAAGGAAGAGGAAGGAAAAGAGATTGAGAAGGAAGAGAGGAAGTAAGTGAGAGAAGAGGAAGGAAAGGAGATTGAGAAGGAAGAGAAGAATGAAGAGAGGAAAGAAAAGAGATGGAGAAGGAAGAGAGGAAGGAAGAGAGGAAGGCACAGAGATGGAGAAGGAAGAGAGGAAGTAAGAGGAAGGAAAAGAGATTGAGAAGGAAGAGAGGAAGGAAGAGAGATGGAGAAGGAAGAGAGGAAGGAAGAGGAAGGAAAAAAGAGATGGAGAAGGAAGAGAGAAAGGAAAAGAGATGAAGAAGGAAGAGAGGAAGGAAGAGAGGAAGGCAAAGAGATGGAGAAGGAAGAGAGGAAGTAAGAGAAAGGAAAAGAGATTGAGAAGGAAGAGAGGAAGGAAGAGAGGAAAGAAAAGAGATGGGGAAGGAAGAGAGGAAGGCAAAGAGATGGAGAAGGAAGAGAGGAAGTAAGAGGAAGGAAAAGAGATTGAGAAGGAAGAGAGGAAGGAAGAGAGATGGAGAAGGAAGAGAGGAAGGAAGAGGAAGGAAAAGAGATGGAGAAGGAAGAGAGAAAGGAAAAGAGATGAAGAAGGAAGAGAGGAAGGAAGAGGAAGGAAAAGAGATTGAGAAGGAAGAGATAAAGGAAAAGAGATGAAGAAGGAAGAGAGGAAGGAAGAGGAAGGAAAAGAGATGGAGAAGGAAGAGAGGAAAGAAGAGAGGAAGGAAAAGAGATGGAGAAGGAAGAGAGGCAGGAAGAGAGGAAGGAAAAGAGATGAAGAAGGAAGAGAGAAAGGAAAAGAGATGGAGAAGGAAGAGAGGAAGGAAGAGAGAAAGGAAAAGAGATGAAGAAAGAAGAGAGGAAGGAAGAGGAAGGAAACGAGACGGAGAAGGAAATAGGAAGAAGGAGACAGAGAGATCCCAATACATAACACTGACAGATGGGGTGTACATTCCAAGGACATGTCTGGTATTTATAGAAAACATTGTATAGTAAATTATTTACAGATCGGAGCTCACTCAGCAAGATTTTAAAAAGAAGAGAAGTGACACAAATACTTCCTCACATCAGGTGACAACTCACGCCGTATTAATGAACCATTGCCTGAGGACAGCACAGAGTAATAATAAGGAACACACGAGTGTCATACCTCTGACAACACTGCCACCCAGTGGCCACATTACTATAAAACTGCACCGTGGTGAGGAGCAATGATCTCTATGTGAAGAAATATGGGGGATGTCATTCCTGGCCAACCTCTGAAAAATGCTAGATGCCTGGCTTCCCTTTGTGAATTTGAGTCACAAAGGGCTGACTTTTATATGATAAAACTGTATTTGTCACAAAAATGTACAAACTGTGTTTTTTATTTTTTTTAGCTTGCACAAGTGCAAATGTCCCTTTTGTGGAACTACAACTCTCAGCGTGTCTTAGCACCCCTTTGTAACCACTACCTTCCTCCGTCATCAGAAGCCAAAGCTGATTGGTCCAGCGTGTAGCTCTGAGACATGACTCCCTATATGTTCATCCCTGGTTAGGTACAGCATGTGTATTCTTTAACATCAAAGCAACCCCCCCCCCCCCCCCCCCCCCTGTTTCTCTACTCCAGGCGAGAGGAGTGCGGTGACATCCTCGACTCTTGTAAGTTATCGCCTGGACCCCCGAAATGTTTTCATCATTTGTAAATAATTCAGCCATAATTACCGCTGGAATACCTTGTTGTGCCTTAATTGCCTCTCTGACATTCTTTCTTGTGTCGGTTCTCATTAGCAGCTGCGAGGTGAGAGGGAGAAATTCTAATTAACAGTCAGACGCTGAATAATGCCCCTTAAAGCATGGAAATCGCATTCTCCGCACGCTGCCCCTTCTCCGGGGCTTTCAAAATACAAACCTTTGATCTGCGATTTTTTCCTTCCAGGGCAAAGCAAATGGTTCCTAATGCATTTTTTATTTTATTTTACTATTTTTTTTTCTATTTCTTTTTTTATTTTACTATTTTAAAATTGTTTCTATTTTTATTTTATTTTACTATTTGAAAAAAAATTATATTTCTTTTTTTATTTTACTATTTTTAATTTTTTTTTCTATTTATTTTTTCTCTTATCTTTTTATTTTTTCTATTTTTTTTTATTTTTTATTTTTTTATGGTTAAACTAGATGGACTTGTGTCTTTTTTCAACCTAACTATGTTACTAAATGTACCGTATTTTCTGGCTTATAAGACGACTTTTTGGATGCAAAAAAATGCATCCAAAGTCGGGGGTCGTCTTATATGCCGGTGACAGTCTCCGTCTGCTGCGAGCGTCCATGATTTAAAAGCCGCTCCTATCTCCTCAGACTGTCCTGTGATAGGTGGAACACAAATTTTCCCAGCAGCGCCTCTGTTCTGTGTTCCTCCTATCACAGATGCCTTCTCATCCTTGGACGAGAGGACGTCCGTGATAGGCGGACATAACACAGGTCCAATGGCGGGACTGGGCGTGACTGCGAGCGGAGCCGAGCCTAGCCGAGTACACAGTACACTCGGCTATGTGTATATCCGAGGCGCTCGCTCCTCTTCCCCTCACAGACAGCGGGGATCGGCGTAAAACATTTCCCCCTGATTTTAAGGGGAAAAAAGTGTGTGTTATACACCGATAAATACGGTAGTTCTGTGGGAGGGGGGGGGGGGGGGTTTGCCTGAGAAAACAAATTCCTCTTCCTGTAAAGTCCCTTCAGTTAAGACAGTGATCCGACTTTGGAGGCGACTGCCATTGAAATAAATGGGTACAAGTTGCCTACAAGTCGGATTGAAGTAGTACAGGAACCTTTTCTGAAGTCCTCTGATGACGGGGAACAGTCAGTGAAGTCGAGTCTAGTGTGAGCGGTTCTCCAGGATAATCTGAGTCTACCTTAGTATGAGCAGGGATAATGGGAGTCTAGTCTAGTGTGAGTAGGTCCTCACTAGACTAGACTTCCACTAGGACCTGAGGACCTACTCACACTCGACTAGTCTCCTATTATCCCAGAGGACCTGCTCACACTCGACTAGTCTCCTATTATCCCCAAGGAACCACTCACACTCGACTAGTCTCCTATTATCCCCAAGGAACCACTCACACTCGACTAGTCTCCTATTATCCCCAAGGAACCACTCACACTCGACTAGTCTCCTATTATCCCCGAGGAACCGCTCACACTAGACCCAACCTTCCATTAGGAACCGCTCACACTAGACTAGACTTCCACTAGGACCTGAGGACCTGCTCACACTCGACTAGTCTCCTATTATCCCCGAGGACCTACTCACACTCGACTAGTCTCTTATTATCCCAGAGGACCTGCTCACTTCGACTAGTCTCCTATTATCCCCGAGGACCTACTCACACTCGACTAGTCTCTTATTATCCCAGAGGACCTGCTCACTTCGACTAGTCTCCTATTATCCCAGAGGACCTGCTCACACTCGACTAGTCTCCTATTATCCCCCAGGAACCACTCACACTAGACCCAACCTTCCATTAGGAACCGCTCACACTAGACTAGACTTCTATGAGGACCAGAGGACCTACTCACACTCGACTAGTCTCCTATTATCCCAGACGACCTACTTACACTCGATTAGTCTCCTATTATCCCAGAGGAACCGCTCACACTAGACCCAACCTTCCATTAGGAACCGCTCACACTAGATTAGACTTCTACGAGGACCAGAGGACCTACTCACACTAGACTAGACTCCCATTATCCCTGCTCATACTAAGGTAGACTCAGATTATCCTGGAGAACCGCTCACACTAGACTTGACTTCTGACTTCCATTAGGACCTGCTCACACTTGATTAGACCTCCATTTTTCCTTGAGGAACTGCTCATACTAGACCCAACTTTCACTAGGACTTTAGGGACCTACTCACACTAGACTAGACTCCCATTATCCCTGAGGAACCACTCACACTAGACTAGACTTCCATTAGGACCTAAGGGACCTACTCACACTAGACTAGACTTCCGTTATCTCTAAAGCCCTGTTCACACTAGAATAGACTCATTATTTCTGAGGAATAATGAGTCCCTATAGTAACCCACGGTTACCTATAGTAAGCTATACTAACCCACAGGTAGCCTATAATAACCCACAGTTACCTTTAACAGTCTATAGCAACCCACAGTTTCCTATGGTAAGCTATACTAAACCAAAGATGCCGATAGTGACTTATAGACACCCACAGGTAGCCTATAGTAACCCACAGTTTAAATCTAATAATAAAAAAACAGAGCAGTGTCAGATGTAACTTTTTTCTCTCTTTTATATATATAAAGTATAGAATTACCGACAGCGTGCTGGAAGAAGCGAGGGATTCTCTTCCTGTCCAGAACGTATTTCCTGTAGCCCCAATAACACGACCTCTTCCTGGAGAATTGGCGCAGATAACATCTATTGTTCTGATCCATCTTCCTGGAGAGTAAACAAATCCTGCAATGAGAAATGGCCCCATCCAGAGAGCGGTCTGTCCAGACAGGATTACAGAAAACACGACCCGTCCTAAATACGTTTACATCCCCGAGGATCTGGTCACACGAGACTAGTCTCCCATTATCCCTGAGGACCTGGTCACACAAGACTAGTCTCCCATTATCCCTGAGGACCTGGTCACACAAGACTAGTCTCCCATTATCCCTGAGGACCTGGTCACACAAGACTAGTCTCCCATTATCCCTGAAGCCCTGCTCATACTAAAGTAGACTCCCATTATCCCCGAGGATCTGGTCACACTAGACTAGTCTCCCATTATCCCTGAGGACCTACTCACACTAGACTAGTCTCTCATTATCCCCGAGGACTTGGTCACACTAGACTAGTCTCCCATTATCCCTGAGGACCTGGTCACACTAGACTAGTCTCCCATTATCCCTGAGGACCTGGTCACACTAGACTAGTCTCTCATTATCCCTGAGGACCTGGTCACACTAGACTAGTCTCCTATTATCCCTGAGGACCTGGTCACACTAGACTAGTCTCCCATTATCCCTGAGAACCTGGTCACACTAGACTAGTCTCTCATTATCCCTGAGGACCTGGTCACACTAGACTAGTCTCCTATTATCCCCGAGGACCTGGTCACACTAGACTATTCTCCTATTATCCCTGAGGACCTGGTCACATTAGACTATTCTCCTATTATCCCTGAGGACCTGGTCACACTAGACTAGTCTCCTATTATCCCAGAGGACCTGGTCACACTAGACTAGTCTCCCATTATCCCAGAGGACCTGGTCACACTAGACTAGTCTCCCATTATCCCAGAGGACCTGGTCACACTAGACTAGTCTCCTATTATCCCTGAGGACCTGGTCACACTAGACTAGTCTCCCATTATCCCTGGGGACCTGGTCACACTAGACTAGTCTCCCATTACCCCCGAGGACCTGGTCACACTAGACTAGTCTCCTATTATGCCTGAGGACCTGGTCACACTAGACTATTCTCCTATTATCCCTGGGGACCTGGTCACACTTGACTAGTCTCCCATTATCCCTGAGGACCTGGTCACACTAGACTAGTCTCCCATTATCCCTGAGGACCTGGTCACACTAGACTAGTCTCCTATTATCCCTGAGGACCTGGTCACACTAGACTAGTCTCCCATTACCCCCGAGGACCTGGTCACACTAGACTAGTCTCCTATTATCGCTGAGGACCTGGTCACACTAGACTATTCTCCTATTATCCCTGAGGACCTGGTCACACTAGACTATTCTCCTATTATCCCTGGGGACCTGGTCACACTTGACTAGTCTCCCATTATCCCTGAGGACCTGGTCACACGAGACTAGTCTCCCATTATCCCTGAGGACCTGGTCACACCAGACTAGTTTCCTATTATCCCTGAGGACCTGGTCACACGAGACTAGTCTCCCATTATCCCTGAGGACCTGGTCACACTAGACTAGTCTCCCATTATCCCTGAGGACCTGGTCACACGAGACTAGTCTCCCATTATCCCTGAGGACCTGGTCACACGAGACTAGTCTCCCATTATCCCTGAGGACCTGGTCACACTAGACTAGTCTCCCATTACCCCCGAGGACCTGGTCACACTAGACTAGTTTCCTATTATCCCTGAGGACCTGGTCACACTAGACTAGTCTCCCATTATCCCTGAGGACCTGGTCACACTAGACTAGTCTCCTATTATCCCTGAGGACCTGGTCACACTAGACTAGTCTCCTATTATCCCTGAGGAGAGGACCTGGTCACACTAGACTAGTCTCCCATTATCCCTGAGGACCTGGTCACACTAGACTAGTCTCCCATTATCCCTGAGGACCTGGTCACACTAGACTAGTCTCCTATTATCCCTGAGGACCTGGTCACACTAGACTATTCTCCTATTATCCCTGGGGACCTGGTCACACTAGACTAGTCTCCCATTATCCCTGAGGACCTGGTCACACAGTCTCCTATTATCCCTGAGGACCTGGTCACACTAGACTAGTCTCCCATTACCCCCGAGGACCTGGTCACACTAGACTAGTCTCCTATTATCGCTGAGGACCTGGTCACACTAGACTATTCTCCTATTATCCCTGAGGACCTGGTCACACTAGACTATTCTCCTATTATCCCTGGGGACCTGGTCACACTTGACTAGTCTCCCATTATCCCTGAGGACCTGGTCACACTAGACTAGTCTCCCATTACCCCCGAGGACCTGGTCACACTAGACTAGTCTCCTATTATCCCTGAGGACCTGGTCACACTAGACTAGTCTCCCATTATCCCTGAGGACCTGGTCACACTAGACTAGTCTCCTATTATCCCTGAGGACCTGGTCACACTAGACTAGTCTCCTATTATCCCTGAGGACCTGGTCACACTAGACTAGTCTCCCATTATCCCTGAGGACCTGGTCACACTAGACTAGTCTCCCATTATCCCTGAGGACCTGGTCACACTAGACTAGTCTCCTATTATCCCTGAGGACCTGGTCACACTAGACTAGTCTCCTATTATCCCTGGGGACCTGGTCACACTAGACTAGTCTCCCATTATCCCTGCTCATACTAAGGTAAACTCAGGTTATGCTGGAGAAGCGCTCACACTAGACTCGACTTCCGACTTCCATTAGGACCTGCTCACACTAGACTAGACCTTCATTATCCTTAAGGAACTGCTCATACTAGACCCAACTTAAACTAGGACCTAAGGGACCTACTCACACTAGACTAGTCTCCCATTATCCCTGAGGAACCGCTCACACTAGACTAGACTTCCATTAGGACCTACTCACACTAGACTAGACTTCCGTTATCTCTGAAGCCCTGTTCACACTAGAATAGACTCATTATTCCTGAGGAATAATGAGTCCCTATAGTAACCCACGGTTACCTATAGTAAGCTTTAGTAACCCACAGTTACCTTTAACAGTCTATAGCAACCCACAGTTTCCTATGGTAAGCTATACTAAGCCAAAGATGCCGATAGTGACTTATAGACACCCACAGGTAGCCTATAGTAACCCACAGTTTCCTATGGTAGGCTATACTAACTCACAGTAATTTACAGTAACCCACAGTTACCCATGGGAGTCTATAGTACCCACAGTAGCCTTTAGCAACTCATAGTGATCTACAGTAACTCACAGTTACCGATAAAAAAAACACAAGATACCCATAGTAGCCTATAGTAAACCAAAGTTACCTACAGAAACCTACAGTTACCCATAATAACCCGTAGCTAACAATAGAAGCCTATAGTAACCCACAGTTACTTATGGTAGGCAATATTAATCCACAGTTAGCCATATTAGCCTACAGTAACCCACACATACCACTAATGACTGACAGTTACCTATAGTAAACCATAATAATCCACGGTTACCCATAGCAGCCTACAGTAACCCACATTTTTATATGGTAAACTATACTAACGCACAGTTACCCATAGTAACCCACAGTTACCCATAGGAGTTTATAGTAACCCACAGTAGCCTTTAGTACCCCCATAGTGATCTAAAGTTACCCTCAGTTACCTAAAGGAAACCCAAAGTTACCAATAGCAGCCCAAAGCAACCCATATTAACCCATGGTTACCTATAGTAAGCTATGCTAACCCACAGGTATCCTATAGTAACCCACAGTTACCCATAGCAGCCTAGAGCAACCCCACAGTTTCCAATGGTAAGTTTTACCTACGCACAGTTACCCAGAGGAGTCTATAGTAACTCATAGTAGTCTAAGGAGCCCACAGTTACCTATTAAAACCCATAGTAACCCTTAGTTACCTATAGAAACTCAAAGTAGCCTATAGTAACCCACAGTTTCCTATGGTAGGCTATACTAACACACAGTTACCGATAGGAGTCTATAGTAACCCACAGTCACCCATATTACCCACGGGTTACCTATAGTAATCCACAAATACCCAGAGTTACCCACGAGTCGCTTAAAGTGACCCACAGCTTATAATAATCTATAATATCTTCTAGCAACCGACAGTTTCCTATGGTAAGCGATACTAACGCACAGTTGCCCATAAGAGTAAATAGTAACCCACAGTAGCCTTTAGTACCCCATAGTGATCTAAAGTTACCCACAGTTACCTATAGAAACCCAAAGTTACCAAAAGCAGTCCAAAGCAACCCATATTAACCCAAGGCTACCTATAGTAAGCTATGCTAACCCACAGGTAGCCTATAGTAACTCACAGCAGCCTATAGCAACCCACAGTTCCCTATGGTAAGTAATACCTATGCCTAGTTTCCCATAGTAACCCACAGTTACCCATAGGAGTCTATAGTAACCCACAGTTCCCTATGGTAAGTAACAACTATGCACAGGAGTCTATAGTAACCCATAGTAGTCTAAGGAGCCCACAGTTACCTATTAAAACCCATAGTAACCCTTAGTTACCTATAGAAACTCACAGTAGCCTATAGTAACCCACAGCTTCCTATGGTAGGCTATACTAACACACAGTTACCTATAGTAACCCACAGTTACCTATAGTAAGCCACAGTTACCGATAGGAGTCTATAGTAACCCACAGTTACCCATATTACCCACAGCTTACCTATAGTAAGCCATACTAATCCACAGATACCCAGAGTAACCCACGGGTTGCTTAAAGTGACCCACAGCTTATAATAATCTATAATATCTTCTAGCAACCCACAGTTTCCTATGGTAAGCGATACTAACGCACAGTTACCGATGGGAGTCTATAGTAACCCACATTTTCCAATGGTAGGCTATACTAACACACAGTTACCTATAGTAAGCCATACTAATACACAGCTACCCAGAGTAACCTATAATGACCTATACTATCTTATAGTAGCCCATAGTTACTCATAGTAGCCACAATAAACTATAATATCCTATAGTAGCCTATAGTACATCATCATCACATGAGGAGACCCCACTGACAGGACATCTCTCTCAGTCTTCCCCTCACACACCCCTCCCTCAGGACATTGTCACTTTTTTTCCCTCGTTGTTAATAAAGATTGTTGACAGAAATCGTTCAGTCACTCAGAGGGGTCCTTCTTTGCCCGGAAGTGACGTCGGTGCGGGCTGTCTTTCTCAGTGCCTGTCTTCCCCCCCCCCTGCTCTCCATTGTCATCCCCCGGGCTCAGTTGTGTCAGTCGGTGTCGCCGTTTTTTCGCCATGGCAGACGACCGGGATCTTACCGAGGGACGCATCGTCAAGATGGAGGTGGACTACAGCGCCACTGTGGACCAGCGGCTGCCTGAGTGCGAGAAGCTGGCGGCGGTGAGTCACTCCAGCCCGGGGATTGTAGGCCACACATGGCTCAGGCTGCCTGTCAGGGGGTACTACAAGGCCCAGCGTGTGCTGTGTGGTAGGAGGGGGTGTGCTGGGGGCTGTAGTACTCCTCCTGGGCTGGATACCAGCAGAATTCCGGGGGTGGGTGAGGGGTTAGACCCTCTGACACCCACACCCAGCATTTCATAGACAGGAAGTGAGTGGAATCTCCTCAATGGGTGTCACGGCAACAGGAAGTGAGGGAAAATCTCTGCAATGGGTGTCACAGGGAGCGAGGGGAGATTTCTGCAATGGGTGTCACAGGAAGCGAGGGGAGATTTCTGCAATGGGTGTCACAGGAAGCGAGGGGAGATCTCCGCGATGGGTGTCACGGGGACAGGAAGTGAGGGGAGATCTCTGCGATGGGTGTCACGGGGAGGGGAAGCGAGGGGGGGATCTCCCCGATGGGTGTCACGGGGAGGGGAAGCGAGGGGGGGATCTCCCGCGATGGGTGTCACGGGGAGGGGAAGTGAGGGGAGATCTCCGCGATGGGTGTCACAGGGACAGGAAGTGAGGGGAGATCTCCGCGATGGGTGTCACGGGGAGGGGAAGCGAGGGGGGGGATCTCCCCGATTGGGGTCACGGGGAGGGGAAGCGAGGGGGGGGGGATCTCCCGCGATGGGTGTCACGGGGAGGGGAAGCGAGGGGGGATCTCCCCGATGGCGTCACAGGCAGTTACAGTGCATCAGGAAAGTATTCACAGCGCTTCACTTTTTCCACACTTTGTTATGTTACAGCCTTTTTCCAAAATGGATTCAATTCATTATTTTCCTCAAATTTCTACAAACAATTCCCAATAATGACAAACTGAGAGAAGTTTGTTTGCAATCTTTGCAAATTTATTAAAAACAAAAAAGGGGAAAAAACATGAGTGTCACAGGCTCCTCCCATGAGTACATGAGTGTCAGGCTCCTCCCATGAGTGTCACAGGCTCCTCCCATGAGTACATGAGTGTCGCAGGCTCCTCCCATGAGTACATGAGTGTCACAGGCTCCCCCCATGAGTACATGAGTGTCACAGGCTCCTCCCCATGAGTACATGAGTGTCACAGGCTCCTCCCCATGAGTACATGAGTGTCACAGGCTCCTCCCCATGAGTACATGAGTGTCACAGGCTCCTCCCCATGAGTACATGAGTGTCACAGGCTCCTCCCCATGAGTACATGAGTGTCACAGGCTCCTCCCCATGAGTACATGAGTGTCACAGGCTCCTCCCCATGAGTACATGAGTGTCACAGGCTCCTCCCCATGAGTACATGAGTGTCACAGGCTCCTCCCCATGAGTACATGAGTGTCACAGGCTCCTCCCCATGAGTACATGAGTGTCACAGGCTCCTCCCCATGAGTACATGAGTGTCACAGGCTCCTCCCCATGAGTACATGAGTGTCACAGGCTCCTCCCCATGAGTACATGAGTGTCACAGGCTCCTCCCCATGAGTACATGGTATCAGAGGTGGGCGGAGTGTAGTTTGAGCTGGTCTCTGGAGGGGGCGGAGTATAGTTGGAAGAGGTCTTTGGGGGGCGGAGTGTAGTTGGAGGCAGTCTCTGGAGGAGGGGCGGAGTGTAGTTGGAGGCAGTCTCTGGAGGAGGGGCGGAGTGTAGTTGGAGGCAGTCTCTTGCGGGGTGGAGTGTAGTTGGAGGCGGTCTCTGGGGGGTGGAGTGTAGTTGGAGGCGGTCTCTGGGGCAGGTTATTGCTGTGTAGTCTTACATCCTCCTGTCCTGTATATAATAATTGTTTTCTTCATCTTACAGGAGGGAAAGCTCCAGGAGGTGGTGGAGACGTTGCTGTCCCTGGAGAAGCAGACCCGGACGGTGAGTGCCGGTCATACCGCTGCCGTGTCCTTCCCGTGCTGGATAATGGACGGTCCTTTATCACAGAATGATGAGCTGACACTGTCGGGGGTTATTTACTAAAACTGCATGGTGCCAAATCTGGGGCAGCTCTTCATGGGAACCAATCAGTTTCCAGGGTTTATTGTCAAAGCTGAACAAGCTGAAGTGAGAACCCGCTACTAGCAAGGAGGACCTAATAAAGGGGGTCCAACCCGCTACCAGCAAGGGGGACCTAATAAAGGGGGTCCAACCCACTACTAGCAAGGGAGACCTAATAAAGGGGGTCCAACCCGCGACCAGCAAGGGGGACCTAATAAAGGGGGTCCAACCCACTACTAGCAAGGGGGACCTAATAAAGGAGGTCCAACCCGCTACTAGCAAGGGGGACCTAATAAAGGGGGTCCAACCCGCTACCAGCAAGGGGGACCTAATAAAGGGGGTCCAACCCACTACTAGCAAGGGGGACCTAATAAAGGAGGTCCAACCCGCTACTAGCAAGGGGGAGCTAATAAAGGGGGTCCAACCCGCTACCAGCAAGGGGGACCTAATAAAGGAGGTCCAACCCGCTACTAGCAAGGGGGACCTAATAAAGGGGGTCCAACCCGCTACTGGCAAGGGGGACTAATAAAGGGGGTCCAACCCACTACTAGCAAGGGGGACCTAATAAAGGGGGTCCAACCCACTACTAGCAAGGGGGACCTAATAAAGGGGGTCCAACCCACTACTAGCAAGGGGGACCTAATAAAGGGGATCCAACCCACTACTAGCAAGGGGGACCTAATAAAGGGGGTCCAACCCGCTACTAGCAAGGAGAAGCTAATAAAGAGGGTCCAACCCGCTACTAGCAAGGGGGACCTAATAAAGGGGGTCCAACCCGCTACTGGCAAGGGGGACCTAATAAAGGGGGTCCAACCCACTACTAGCAAGGGGGACCTAATAAAGGGGGTCCAACCCGCTACTAGCAAGGAGAAGCTAATAAAGAGGGTCCAACCCCCTACTAGCAAGGAGGACCTAATAAAGGGGGTCCAACCCGCTACCAGCAAGGGGGACCTAATAAAGGAGGTCCAACCCGCTACTAGCAAGGGGGACCTAATAAAGGGGGTCCAACCCGCTACTGGCAAGGGGGACCTAATAAAGGGGATCCAACCCACTACTAGCAAGGGGGACCTAATAAAGGGGGTCCAACCCGCTACTAGCAAGGAGAAGCTAATAAAGAGGGTCCAACCCGCTACTAGCAAGGGGGACCTAATAAAGGGGGTCCAACCCACTACTAGCAAGGGGGACCTAATAAAGGGGGTCCAACCCACTACTAGCAAGGGGGAACTAATAATTTGGTTGCTGAGTGTATGTCGGGAAGATCACTGGACACGCTTCCTCTGGTTCAGCCGTTGAGTGGAAGTGCGGTGGGGGGAGGGGAGGAGTAGCTATATCCTGGGATGTAGTAGCACTCGCTGTATTATTTTGTTCCTCTTGTCCTTCTTCCTATAAAGCCGATGTTTTGTGTTCTGCAGGCGTCTGACATGGTGTCCACCTCCCGTATCCTGGTGGCCATCGTGAAGATGTGTTATGAAGCCAAGGATTGGGACTCGCTGAACGAGAATATCTCACATCTGTCCAAGAGGAGGAGTCAGCTAAAACAGGTCAGGTGACAACGTCCACATATCTCCCCTCCCCCAGATTTCCTATAGTCCCCCCCCCCCCCCCCCCCCAATCTGATCCCTTATTCTCAGTGTACTTCAGTGCAAATTACCCGGCTCGCTGTCCTTATTAACAACTTCAGCCCCAGAAGATTTACCCCCCCCCCACTTCATGACCAGGGTATTTTTTTGCTATTCAGCACTATGCTACTTTAACTGGCAACTGCGCAGTCATACAACGTTGTATTTACACAAAAAGAGCTCTTTAAAAAAAAATGTTTAAATAAATAAATAAATAAAAATATATATATATATATATATATATATATATATATATATATATATATTTTTTAAACATACTGTTCGCAGTCGGTATGACTGATCACCTCCTCATCAGTCATATGATGATTCTGTATTGCACTGGTGGTCACGTAATCACAACTGTTATGAATGTAACCCATTCATGGCAATACAAAACATTGCAGTTACTTTCATTTTCACTGTCTTTTTTTTATTCATCAGACTAGTTCAATGTCACTATGGTACTCTGGGGCAGTCATCATTTAATTGTATTTTTATATATATATATATCCCTGTCCTGGTAATGGTCGCCCAGGTTTCTCAAATAGGCAGGTTGAGGGGCTCCAGGGTTATTTAATGTGGAGGAATCTGTTTGGTCAGTTTCCTCCAAAAATTATAAAATCCACTTGGGGGCCTGGAGTTTCCATAGCGATATGGGTGGGATGGAATGTCCAATCCTGGGACTGGGTTTTGGAAACAGCCAGGAGTCTGGCTGGTTGATTGGGCAGGTGGTTCCAGAGCTTAAAGCAGTCAGGACCAGTGTTCTGGGCTCCACCCTCCCGAGGAGTCCAGGCAAGCAAGGGAGAAGCATGCATGTCTGCATGGTATAGAGAGGGCCCAAAGCTGAGAGAAGGTACAGTGATTTCTACAGGTACTTTGGTACATGGCCAAGAGGGCTGAAGTGTAAAGCCTAAGCGGCTGTATTTCTGAAGAGAGCCAGGTGGCTTGGCATTTTCGGTTGATTATTACTTTATTGCTGTAGCAACTTGAAACCCCCTGCGTGGGAATTTTGGATGGACGTTTTTCTTTCTTTTAATAAAGGTGGGTCAACAAGCCATTAAAAAGCACAACTAGCGTGGACTCTGCTCCACTGGTGTGCTCTACACAGACGCTAAACAAACCCCCATCTTACAATATGTATATATAAAAATGTTTTTTATTTACACTGATTGCGTTTACATTTATCACTGTAACGGCAATGTTTTTTTACTGTCATGAATGGGTTACATTCGTACCAGATGTGATCTGTAATTGGCTGCAGCTAATCACATGGTACAGGGTGCTGTAATTGGCCCAGGTACCCTGTGATAGCTGTGGTCCAATCAAAGCACAGGAAACTGAGCTGTTCTACATTTTAATTTATAACCGCTTTGTTGACATTGTCATCACCGTGCCACGTGTACCAGGATCCGCTTTGTCAGATCGTGGCACGGGCGCACTGCGCACCCCTAACCCCGGGACAGGCTGGTTGAGGTGCCTGTACATGATCCATCTGCCAGGCGTATAAGTACCGTGGGTGGTCAGTGTTTAAGGTCCACAGCTTACATCTGTTGTTGTGTTTTGTGACAGGCCGTGGCGAAGATGGTCCAGCAATGCTGCAAGTACGTGGAGGAGATCACAGACCTACCGATCAAGCTGCGATTAATCGATACTCTGCGGACGGTTACAGAGGGGAAGGTGAGAACTGGAAAATCATTCCACTTCTTCTTTCTCCTTTTTCTTCTTTCTCCTTCTTTCGCCTTCTTTCTCCTTCTTTTTTTTATTTTTTTTCCCGCCTTCTTCTTTCTGGTGTCTAGATGTTGAGTGTCAATAAATCCAGCACTGTGATTTGTCTCTTTAGATCTATGTAGAGATTGAGCGCGCTCGGCTGACAAAGACCCTGGCCGGTATAAAGGAACAGAACAATGACGTGGATGAGGCCGCCGCCATCTTGCAGGAGCTTCAGGTAATGAGGAGCAAAGAATACAGAAATATCCGATGATCTCTGTCACTCAGAGGATGTGTGCCGATAAATATTACATATTACATTTTCAGGCAAAATGTTTTGGTAGCATCTGTAGAAATTTATTGGTGGTATTTGATCACCTCTGGGTTGTTTTTTTTTGAGATATAAACAAAAAAGACTGAAAATTGTGGAAACAAATTATGTAAATATATATTGTATATAAACTTTTGGGTAGATTGTGACACTCGGCCCTCTTTAGAAAATTGCTTCTTAACCACTTAATTGCGACAAGATACTTTGTTTCCTAAAACGTACAAGTATCGGATAGATTGATGTGTGTGTGTGGGGGGGGGGAGGTATTACCGGGATTGGGGGTCATCCTCTGACGTTTTTCTGTTTTGGATCCAGGTGGAGACGTACGGCTCCATGGATAAGAAGGAGAAGGCAGAGTTTATTCTGGAACAGATGCGTCTTTGCCTGGCGGTGAAGGATTACATCCGAACTCAGATCATAAGCAAGAAGATCAACACCAAGTTTTTTCAGGATGACCACACCGAGGTAATGGCTGGACTTGGGGGTGACACCGGGGGGGGGTGATGTAAAATATCAATTGGCAGCTGTCTTGTTGGGGTCGTCTGTTTGTCTCTCTGTCCTGCTTTTTTGTGGATCATTATTTCTAAATGATTGGCATTGATCAACTTTAATGTTTCCTTCATCGTCTCTGCAAGGAGGGAGGGGGGGGGGGAGTGCTGTGTGGATGGAGTGGCCGGATTATCTGCATTTCCTATAATCTTTATATAGTCTGTGCGAGTCATTGCGTTCTTTATCCCTATGACCGATGAATTTATTTTTTTTCATATTTGACTTCGCTCGTTACGTTTACATGTTTGCAGTTATTTTGTGTCACATTAAAAAAATGTTAAACGTGTTCCCCTATCTGTTCCCCTGCAGGAGCTGAAGCTGAAATATTACGATCTCATGATTCAGGTGGATCAACACGAAGGTTCCTACCTCTCCATATGTAAACACTACCGGGCCATCTATGACACCCCCTGCATCCAGGCCGAGAGCGAGAAATGGCAGCAGGTGAGATGAACTCTCCCAGACATTGGGCCAGATTCAGAGAGATCGGCGCATCTTTAGCCCCCATTCACACCTAGGCGTTTTGTCGCCTGTAGTGTGACGCCGCAGCAGCCCCGAGACGCTGGAGGGATGAAAACACATTGCCCTCTATGGAGATGGTTTACATCTCCACGCCGTACGCCTGCCGCCTGAAAAAAAGTCCCGGACCTTTTTTTCAGGCGGCTTTCGGCGCTCGGCATAGGAGATGTGAACCATCTCCATAGAGGGGGTGAGGCTGCATTCACAATCGCGGAGTTTTGTCGCCGCAAATCGCGGTACAAAACGCGGCAATTTGTCGCTGCAATTCGCGGGACAAAACGCTGCGATTTTGTACGCCTAGGTGTGAATGCAGCCTTGGATAGGCGTTGCGCATCTCATATGCGCTACGCCGTCGTAACATTGAGAGACAAGTACAGTATTCACAAAGCACTTGCTCCCATATGTACGCCGGCGTAACGTAAATGAGCCGGCGTAAGCCCGCCTAATTCAAAGTAGGCAGGTAGTGGGCGTGTTGTATTAAAATGAATCGTGACCCCATGTGAATGAACCAACGAACGGCGCATGCGCGCGCATGCTCAGTATCACGTCGAACTTACTCCCTAACATATGCCGTCTCAATGCCTGTGACGTGAACGTAACCTACGCCCAGCCCCATTCACGTGCGACTTACATAAAATACAACGCTGTTCCCGCGCCCATACCTTAACATGACTTACCCCTGCTTTATGAGGGGTAAACTTACGCCGGACGTACGCCTTACGTAAACGGCGTAGCTTTATGCGACGGGCGCAAGTACGTTCGTGAATCGGTGTATCTAGGTCATTTGCATATTTGACGCGTAAATCTACGGAAGCGCCCCTTGCGGCCAGCGTAAATATGCACCCAAGATATGACAGCGTAGGAGACTTACGTCGGTCGTATCTGCTTTCCTGAATAAGCGTATAGATACGACGGCGCACATTTGGACTTACGACGGCGTATCTGGAGTCCTTTCTGAATCCGGGGCCATTGTGTGTAGGAAATCAGGACTATGCTGACTTCTCTAGGTAAAGCATGCAACATAAACATAGGGGTGTCTCTTTACAGAAGCTGGGGGTCCCAAATCTCAACTTAAAGGCTTGTTCACATCATACATGTGAGAAACCCGCGCAGAGATGTCAGTTTTCATTCACATATTTTATTTATGCACTGACTGACATCACAGCCTGTGACATCACCGATCCTCACACCTACATCCAAGACTCTTCATCAGGTTCCCCTCACATAGGCATATCCCCGTTCGTTCTTCCTCTCCTTGTCACGATCGCTGGCCACTCACTGGCGGATATCGAGGGCACACACCCGGGATTACGAAGAAACGTACAGGTACGCCCTTTTGCACACCCAAGCTATTCAGCTAACATACATCGGCATGTGGCGGTCGGGAAGCGGCTAAAGTGTGAGTTCACCTTTTACAGGAAATCTGTGAGGTGAACTTACACTGGAGCCCCTCCAGTCGCTCCCTACCGGAGTCCCGCGTTCCCCCCGCTGTCGGGCACCCGGACAATTCTTCACCTGTCTGGGTATTTGAAATTCCCGTGGCTTCATCTCCTATCTGCGCCTCTCGTACAGACAAGAAGGCGTTCTAATTGGTCAGCACCGTCACATAGATGGCACTGACCGTTCAGAATCCGTAGCCTGTTCTATCGGTGCTGCCAGGAGGATTTCTAATCCCCCGACCAGTGATGTGGCCTCCCGGTGCCTGATAGGATGGGGGATCGCGGGACTACAGTACAGCGGGGCTGGGGGGTGGAGTCCAGTGCAAGTTCACTTTACAGATGTTCTGTAAAGGTGAACTTGCCCTTTAAGTAGGCACTCTGGTTCACCTTCCTTGGCACTCACAATGCAGTTCTGGCTCCCTCTGTAGGTTGCTGTAGTATCTGCATTGTGTAGAATAATGGGGGGTGGGCAGTACTTTTCCTTGTGCAAATTCTAGGGCTGTTACTGATTAAAATTTTCGTGTTCGATTAATCATGTTTTTTTTTTTTTGTCCGACTAATTTCGATTAATTATAACGCATATACATTTTTCGGATCACCACCATATATAATCCCCACTGTAATATCCACAGACATCCCCCCCACTGTAATATGGTCCACATCTCCCCCCACTGTATAGGAAGACGGAGAAGCCGGCAGAACACGAGCAGTTGAGGCCGGGTGATGACGTCGGCACGCTGCTCTAGGGTCACCTAGGCCGTTGCCGGGTGGACCAAGATGGCCTCCGCTCCGGGAGCTAGGCAGAAGCCGCGGCCTTTCCTATGGCAGAGGCAGCAGTTGAGCTCCGGATGGCGTGGTGTGCCGATCTGCATATTATGACCCGTTCAGATCACGGATCATTTACTATCCGTTGCACGACTAGTACCGATCAAAATAATTTTGATCAATTAAGAAAATTAACAATTAATCGAGGAATTAATCTTTAATTTCCACAGCCCTAGCAAATTCAGATCTGCACATAGTCTATGCCCCGCATTTTGAAGGGTCAAAGCTGTATGATATCTTCTAGGAGATCCTTGTTATCCATTCAGTGAAAGCTTTGTTACTGCACAGTTCTTATGCTTAGAAGCTTCCTCAGGGAAGTATTGCACAGATTTTGTATTCTGATCAGAATATCTGATTTATCGTGTCTCCCAGGCTCTGAAGAGCGTTGTACTCTACGTGATTTTAGCGCCGTATGACAACGAGCAGTCTGACCTCGTCCACAGAATCAACACCGACAAGAAACTGGAGGAAATCCCCAAATACAAGTAAGTGTGAGAAGAGGTCCATTTAGACCTGTCCGGGTATCTTTCCAATTTGCGGTGACATCATTTCCTGCTTGTGTGATTGGCTCACTGATTTTTACAAGTCGGGTTTTTGGCATCCCCTGCAACAAAAATTACATTTTTAATTACACAGCGAAGATGTCTTTTCTTATCTCTTTTTATATAATGTGTGATTTGTCGCCCCCCCCCCCAGAGACCTGCTGAAGCTCTTCACCACCATGGAGCTGATGCGATGGAGCACGTTGGTCGAGGAGTACGGCAAGGAGCTGAGGGAAGGCTCGCTGGACAGCGTGGCTACCGATGTCTTCAACTGCTCTGAGGAAGGAGAAAAACACTGGAAGGACCTGAAGAACCGTGTGGTGGAGCATGTAAGTTTTTTTATCTTGGCGTGTGTGTTGTAATGTTGAGGTGCAAATTCCTTCCGCATGGCAGCAGCTGAAGACTCACACAGGAGGAGGAGATCTACTACAGGCCACTAGACTGAGCTTTGCAAGTGTCGATCCTTCAGAGCTTGGCCAACGAGGGAGAGAGCTGCTCACTTCCATCATCCAATCGTGTGTGTTTTTATTTTTTTTCTTGCATGTGATTGGATATTCTTTGCCAATTTGAAGCTTCCCCCTCATTTACTAAGCTCTGGAGCAATCGTACATGCAGATTGAACAGTCTGTCTTCAGTATATTGACCCCACAGTGATTTAGCCTGCATAATAAACGTGCCTGCGTCTGGGGCCGTTTTTGGAGAGGGCCCATATCTAAGACCTGGTTCACACCTATGCGTTTTTTTAGTGCTTTACAGAAACGCTCTACAGTCCATTTAAAAGAGAAGTACAGGGAAAGCTGGTTTGGCTGTAGATCTGAATAAAGAATGATGAGCGAAAACTAAAAGTGAATATAAAGACAGTCCATAGGGGACTGATGGCAATCAATAAAGACAGTAGATCGCCGGTGTGCAGTTCATTCTGCGCTCCTGTGACCCGTTTTCAGCAGACAGCGGGTTGAAGCCCGCTGTCGGCCAACGTCACAGAGCCAGGAAAGATCGGTATGCACCCAGATGCCTGGGCCGACACTCGGCTCAACCTCATAGCGAGCCACTGAGAGCCTGAGCTGGCCGCTCCTGCCCCTCCATAGCCCAGCACTCCAGTGAGCACGGGGGGCAGAGCAGCGAGCCACTGAGAGCCTGAGCTGGCCGCTCCTGCCCCTCCATAGCCCAGCACTCCAGTGAGCACGGGGGGCAGAGCAGCGAGCCACTGAGAGCCTGAGCTGGCCGCTCCTGCCCCTCCATAGCCCAGCACTCCAGTGAGCACGGGGGGCAGAGCTGAGAGCCTGAGTTGGCCGCTCCCGCCCCCCCATAGCCCAGGCCACTGAGAGCCTGAGTTGGCCGCTCCCGCCCCCCCCATAGCCCAGCACTCCAGTGAGCACGGGGGACAAAGCTGAGAGCCTGAGCTGGCTGCTTCCGCCCCTCCATAGCCCAGCACTCCAGTGAGCGCGGGGGCAGAGCAGAAAGTCGCTGAGAGCATGAGCCGTCCAGTTTCGCTCTTCCATAGCCCACTGCTCCAGTAAACACAGTGGGGTGCAGAGCAGTGAGTGGCTGAGAGCCTGAGCCGGCCGTTCCTGCCCCTCCACAGCCCAGTGAGCACAGGGGTCAGAGCAGAGGGCCAGTGACTACAGTGACCAGCTCTCTGCTCACGGAGCTGTGAGAATCGAGCGATCGGCGGTGTTTGATCGCTCGGTTCTCAGTGTTACAGCCAGCGGGGGGACAGATGCAGCATTGCACCGATGCATCCAGCTAGTATGATTGATTTAAAAAAAAAAAAAAAACAACAACAACCCCATACTTTTTAACATGGTTTTCTATGGAACACATTCACATCTATGCAGTTTTCGGGGACTATTTTTTTTTTTAATGCAGAATAGTACATCTTTGGTTCAATTGACTTAAATGGAGAAGCTGCATCAAAGCGTGTGTGTGTTTTTTTTTATCTGCCCAACAACAAATTGGCCATCACAAAAGCATAACAAAAATGCATCAAAAACCGTGTGTGCAAAAAGCACTGCAGAAATTGATCAAAGCTAATGGCAAAGGTGTAAACCGGACCTCACTGGGATGGGAATGACCAGACAGAATGGACGACCTCCCAGACAGGGAGGAGGTGAGGTTTGTGGTCTGGACATCTAATATAGATGAAGCAACGTAATTTTACTCGCCATCGATTAAACTTTAGATGCTGCAAAAGTACTACAAGGCTGATCTATATTCTGAAATACCTCTGTGGGGCTACAAGTCCCAGCGTGCACACATACTCCTACACATACTGAAATCCGAATACTTTTCAATGCTCAGCATTATTGCCCTTGAGGATCGGTGTATCCAGGCTGGGTCTATGTATCGGCCTTCTCCATGTCCTGACACGTCCGCTCACTGTGTGATATTTATGTCTGTCTTCTTCAGCAGTCAGTGATAGACGAGTGAGTGCCGTCGCCTCCACTAATCCTCCGGTGATGCATTGATTGTAGTGGGATGGGAGGGGCCGTCTGGCTGTCTAACGGCGTGTTGTGTCTTATTTTTTATTTATTTTTTCCTTTTTACAGAATATTCGGATCATGGCGAAGTATTACACCCGGATCACAAGGAAACGAATGGCCCAGCTTCTGGATCTCTCCATCGATGTGAGTAATCGGGAATCTGTGGGGGGGGCGACACTGCGCTACAATTGCGTGCTCGTGCAACGCTGCACCCAAATAAAATGTTGTCCTTTTTGTGTTAAAAAAAATAATAAAAAAATAGAGCTTTCTTTTGGTGGTATTTGATCACCTCTGCATAATTTTTTTTTTAAAAAAATTTGGTTGGCGCTACAAAAAAAAAAAGACGGGACAATAAAATTTTTTTATTTATATCTTACCACAAAAAACTGGGAAAACGTATTGACTTGAGTATAAGTCTAGGGCAGTGATGGCGAACCTTGGCACCCCAGATGTTTTGGAACTACATTTCCCATGATTCTCATGCACTCTGCAGTGTAGTTGAGCATCATGGGAAATGTAGTTCCAAAACATCTGGGGTGCCGAGGTTCGACCATCACTGGCCTAGGGTGTCCATCTGTATGCCTCACTTTGCTTCACTGTGTCCATGACCATGCCTCTCTGTGTCATGATTAGACTGACATTTAAAGCGGTAGTAAACCCGCTGCCGTTTTTTTTTTTTTTTTGTTTTTTTTTTTTCACACCTGAATAGCAAAAGCCATTATGAGCTAGTATGCACCGCATACTAGCTCATTATGAAATACTTGCCTTGGAATGAGGTGTGAGGAACTTACCTGGTCCACGCCGAGGGAGATGTCATCTTGCCTCGGCGTGTCTTCCGATTATCGCTGCTCCAGCGCTGTGATTGGCCGGAGCGGCGATGTCGCCATGACATGCGCGCTGGAGACTTCTTTCCGGCAAGGTCCGGCAGCTACAGTCAGCAGCGCATTGCGAGGGGAATATCTCCTAAACCTTACAAGTTTAGGAGATATTCTTTATCCCTACAGGTAAGGGCTCTTTCACATGGGCGGCCTGTTTTTTTGGCGGACCTGAACGGGCGCTCCGTGCTGCTCTATGGAGCCGTGGATGTCAGCGGTGACATCCCCGCTGACATCCGACCCGCTCTGATCCGCCAAAGTGTGATGGAGGAAAAACCTACTTTTCCATCCGTCTGGCGGATTGGGTGAACACGGACAGACCGTCCGTGTTCATCCGATTACCCCCCCCCCCCCCAATAGGGGAGAGCGGAGAAAAGTGTGCGGGGACCGCCCTGTCATCCGCTGGCTCAGCGGGGATCATCAGAGCGATCCCCGCTGAGCAAGCGGAGGTTTACGGGCGGATCATTACTGATCCACCCTGTGTGAAAGGGGCCTAAGCCTTATTATAGGCCTTATTACAGGCTTACCTGTAGGTTAGAGTGGCAGTACAGAGTTTACTACCACTTTAACATGGGCGTATATGGAAGGGGTGCCCAGCTTTGAAAAATCAGTGCCCCCCAGCCGTAGGTCCCCCAGACAACAGACTTTGCACACTTGTAGAGGAAGAGTGGGGCTATATGTGTGCCAAGTTCCGGGTCCAGGAGACCCACGATCAGCCGGGACCGAGTCCCCTAAGTCACCGGAGGAATGACCGTTTAACATTGGCGTCTAATGGAAGGGGTGTGCCCAGTTTGTGGTCCAGGGGACCTACGACCGGCCGTACCGGGTCCCCAAAGTCCGGGAGATCAGGCGCAAAAAGGCGACTCGAGTATAAGCCGAGGGGGGCATTTTCAGTACAAAAAAAATTGGTGAAAAACTCGGCTTATGAGTGTATATATGGTACATGTAATTTTTATCTACTGTTTGAGTTTCTTTTGTTATGATGGCCATAGCACTGCCATAGTCCCATCTCCTTCCTTATAAAACCTGATTTTCTGAGGTTGTCGCCTTCATTCCAGCTAGGATGTTCCCCAAACTGGTATAGGGAATGCACCTTTTCCTGGCATCTCTAAACCAGCAGTCTCAAACTGTGGTGGCCCTCCAGCTGATGCGAAACTACAAGTCCCATCATGCCTCTGCCTGTGGGAGTCATGCTTGTAAGTGTCAGCCTTGCAATCAGGGATGCACCGATATATCGGTGGCCGATACATATCTGCCGAAAACAACTGTTTTGGCGACATGCCGAAACAGCTTTAAAATTGCCGACATGGGCATCGGGGGCCCGTAAAAAAAAAAAAATGGTCGCTGGGCTGTCACGGCTCCGTCCTCTGCACGAGCCGAGTGTCGCTTCCTTCAGAGTCCTCCTGACTCGATGGGCTATTCAAAAATGGCGCCATTACGTATCTGCTTATGCGTCGCCCGGCCGAGCGGATACAAGCTTTCCCGAGCCCGGCCGGCTTCGGGCTCGGGAAAGCTCGTATTGTGGCAGGAGGTGGGGGTGGTGGGGGCAGGAGGTGATGGTGGCAGGGGGTGTGGGTGGTGTTTTAACATACAATTATAAAAAAAGAAAAGTATTTCGGTTTCGGCCTGACAGTTTTATTTTATTTCGGTTCTGAAATTTCCATTTCGGTGCACCTCTACTTGCAATGCCTCATGGGGAGGGGAGCACTGATTTTTCAAAGTCAGGCACCCCTTCCATAGACTCCCATGTTAAACGGTAATTTCTCCGGTAACTTTGGGGACTTGGTACCGGCCGGCCATAGGTCCCCTGGACCCGAAACTTGGCACACATGTAGCCCCAGTTCCCCTCTGTGCAAAGTTTGCTGTCTGGGGACCTACGGCCGGGAAGCACTGATTTTTCCAGCTTTTTGTGGTAAAATTAGGTGCCTCGGATTATATTCGGATGCGTCTATTTTGGTGTCAGTTAGTCAAACTATAAAATTCTCAGGGAAATCACCACGAACTTGTCCAGCCAGATAAGGCGGTTTTATTGTCATTACCAGCAGATAAGGAGAATGGGGGACTTGCAATAACTTTCCCTTCCATCTCCATTTCTGAGCATGTGACCACAAACAGCAGGCAGAGTTCAGACCCCATTCTGGAAGTACTAGAATGGCATTTTTTTTTTTATAAACTGTGATGGTTTTTCTGTTATTTTTTTTCCCCAGGAATCTGAGGAGTTCCTCTCTACCTTAGTGGTGAACAAAACCATTTACGCCAAAGTGGACCGCCTGGCCGGCATCATCAACTTCCAGAGGCCGAAGGACCCCAACGACCTGCTGAACGATTGGTCGCAGAAACTGAACTCTTTGATGGCGTTGGTAAACAAGACGACGCATCTTATAGCGAAGGAAGAGATGATCCACAATCTGCAGTGATAGGGGGGGGGGGAAAAGGCGTGTCACGGGAGGCGACTTCTGGCGGGGGGGGGGTGCGCTGCCATGTTGTGGGCGGGGCCCCTCCCCCAGCTTGAGCTGCTTCAGTGTATATTATGTTTTTTTTTTTTTTTTTTTTTTTTTTTTTTATTATGTTACTTTTTAAGTCTCAGAGAATTTAGGGGAATGTTTGGATAGACCTGATAATAAGAAGAATAAAATACACGTTTGTGTGAGGACTGCGATTTGTACAGTTTCTTCTCTGCAGCAGAAGGTTTATATATCGCGTTGGCGGTGAGAAGCGGAGTCCAATAAATCAATAAAACGCATCTTGTCATTTGGAGGAAGCATTGTACACACTGGTCCAAATCATTTGGTGGAGGGGGGATTATGGTGTGTGGGGGGGGGGGGGGATTATGGTGTGTGGGGGGGGGGAGGAGGATTATGGTGTGCAGAGGGGATTATGGTGTGTGTGTGGGGGGGGGGGGATTATGGTGTGGCGGGGGATTATTATTTTAAGGGGGATGTGCGGGGGATTATGGTGGGGGGGGGAGATTATGGTGTGGAGAGGGGATTATGGTGGGTGTGGAGGGGGGATTATGGTGTTGGGGGGGCAGGGGGAAAGGATTACGGTGTGGCGGGGGGATGTGTGGGGGATTATGGTGGGGGGGGGGGATTATGGTGTGGAGAGGGGATTATGGTGTGCAGAGGGGATTATCGTATATTGGGGGGGCAGGGGGAAAGGATTATGGTGTGGCGGGGGGATTATGGGCTATGTGGGGGGGGGGGGATTATGGTGGAGGGGGGGGATTATGGTGGGTGTGGAGGGGGGGGATAATGGTGTTGGGGGGCAGGGGGAAAGGATTACGGTGTGGCGGGGGGATTATTGTTTCAGGGGGGATGTGCGGGGGATTATGGTGTGGAGAGGGGATTATGGGGTGGGGGGGGGGGGGGGAATTATGGTGTGTGTGTGTGGGGGAGATTATGGGGTGTGTGTGTGGGGGAGATTATGGGGTGGGGGGGATTATGGTGTGTGTGGAGGAGGAAAGGATTATGGTGTGGGGGGGGGGGAGGATTATGGTGTGTGTGTGGGGGGGGGGGGATTATGATGTGGGGGTTGTTTTTCAGGAGTTGAGCTTGTGCCCCTTAGTTCCAGTGAAGGGAACTCTTAAGATTGTAGAATACCAAGACATTTTGGACAATTTCATGCTTCCAACTTTCATGTGCCTGCCCCCCCCCCCCCTCCTCTTCAGTGCCCCCACAGCAGGCAGCTTGCTATAGGGGCACCCGAGCTTAATCACAGCTCCCTGTGTCTGTTCAAACATGGATCCCTGACCCCGCCCCTTTTTATCCTGATTGGCTAGCTGACTTTGACAGCAGCAGGAGCCAGTAGCACCGCTGTTGTGTCTCAGCCAATCTGAATCTCGGATGGCTATGAGGGTGGTGGACAGAGAGGGACCTCAGGTAAGTGTTAGGGGGACTGCGGCACACGGAAAGCTTTTTATCCTAATGCATCATGTACGTCTGCAGAATGGCACGGCTGGGCACAGGCACGTACCTATATGTCCTCTTTAAGGGCATTTTTATCATCATGAATAGTAGAAATCCGTACAGTCTCCTCTGGGTTCAAGCACAGCAATGTTCTTGTACAGCTCAGGTAAAAATTCAAATATGAACAGGAAGAAAAGTCAGATTCTTTTACTATAAAATTTGAGCGCTGTCTCCTAATTCTCCATTCCTGGTCCGCACATGTCGGCTGCATTGCAGGGCATGGGTAGGCCACTCCAGCTCCGGACTACTTACAAGTCCCACAAGGCATCGGAAGACTCTGAGATCCATAGGCACGAGTCCTAGAGGCATGATGGGATTTGTAGTGTCACCACCAATGATGTCTGGAAAACATGAGCTCATTGGGCCTCGAAAACTACACTTCCCAGCAGCCTTTGCAGTCTGAATAATAAATAGGAGTAACAAAGATACCGGTAGAGATTTCTATAGCAGAGGAGATTCCAGATTTCTCCAATAGATGGAGCTACATCCAGGAGGATAAAGTAAAGTAGAACAATGGTCAAAACTTTATTTATTTTTCATTTTGAATACACTAGAGGAATAGAGAGAAGGTGCATGTACCCCCCCCCCTTTTTCAAAATCACCCCTTGTCTCCGCCCCCTACCTACCTCTGAGCACCCCTTGTCTCTGCCCCTACCCACCTCTGAGCACCTCTTGTCTCCACCCCCTACCTACCTCTGAGCACCCCCTTGTCTCTGCCCCCTACGCACCTCTTGTCTCCGCCCCCTACCCACCTCTGAGCACCCTTTGTCTCCGCCCCCTACCCACCTCTGAGCACCGCTTGTCTCCACATCCTACCCACCTCTGAGCACCTCCTACCCACCTCTGAGCACCCCCAGGCTCTGTCCCCTACCCACCTCTGAGCACCCCTTGTCTCCGCCCCTACCCACCTCTGAGCACTTCTTGTCTCCTCCCCCTACCCACCTCTGAGCACCCCTTGTCTCCGCCGCCTACCCACCTCTGAGCACCCTTTTTCTCCGCCCCCTACCTACCTCTGAGCACCCCTTGACTCCGCCCCTACCCACCTCTGAGCACTTCTTGTGTTCGCCCCTACCCACCTCTGAGCACTTCTTGTCTCCTCCCCCTACCCACCTCTGAGCACCCCTTGTCTCCGCCGCCTACCCACCTCTGAGCACCTTCTGTTGGTTCCATCCTTTACCTAGAGCAGGGATATACAATTAGCGGACCTCCAGCTGTTGCAGAACTACAAGTCCCATGAGGCATAGCAAGACTCTGAGAGTCACAAGCATGACACCCAGAGGCCGAGGCATGGTGGGACTTGTAGTTTTGCAACAGCTGGAGGTCCGCTAATTGCTTATCCCTGACCTAGAGAATACAGAAAAATATCATCATTTGGCGCTAAGTAGTATGGAATTTGCTAATGAAAGGCAGTAAATTGGTCCCCTGCAGCCAGCAATAATAGATCCCTCAACAACAGATCCACCCAGCAAAATAGACACCCCCACAGCAATTATAGATCCATCCCAGCAACTACAGATCCCCTCAGCAACAATAGACCCCCCCCCTCCGCAACAATAAATCTCCTCCAGCAACAATAGATCCCTCCCAGCAACTATAGAACCCCTCTGCAACAACAGATCTCCCCAACAAGAAAATACCCCCAGCAACATAAGATAACACTTTTTTGAATTAAATTTGAAAAAAAAAATGTTGACAACAGTAAAGTTAGCCCAATTTTTTATTTATTTTTTACACAATCAATTGGGAGTCAACATACCATACAAGCCAAAAAAATGATAATGTGAAAGATAATGTTACACCGAGTAAATTGATACCCAACACGTCATGCTTCAAAATTGCGTCCACTCACAAAACTTTGATCTCCATAGGCGACGTTTAAAATGTTCTACTGGTTGCATCTTGTGAGGTACAGAGGCGGTCTGGTGCTAGAATTATTGCTCTCGCTCTAACGATCGCGGCGATACCTCACCTGTGCGGTTTAAACACCGTTTTCATATTAAACTTTTCATCTGAAAGTGGAGTTCCACCCATAAATGTAACATTACATCAGTAGTTTTAAAAAAATGTCATTAGTCCTTTACGAAAAAAAAAAATTTTTTTTTAGATGCCTTCAAAGTGTTGTTGCTAGGCAGAATAGTTAATCTTCCCTCTTCCTGCACCTAGGTGCTTAATGCTTCCTAACCTACACCGCACAGACTCCTGGGAATGTAGTGGGTGTAACGTTCCAGGAGTCTGTGCATTCCCCAGTCTCAAAGAATCATGTGACTTGGACAGCACAGGTGCTGAAACCTGATCTGACACTGCTTGTGTAGCACTGAGCATGTGCGAGATCTGCAAGGCTGAAATCCAGGAAGTCATACAGTCTGGCTTCATGATGCCCACACTTAAGATGGCCCCAGTCAATTTCTATTTTATAAAGTGTCTAAATGCTGTAACAACCTAACAAAACGGACCTTAGTTTACAGACTAACTTTACTAGAATACATTAAGCTTGTGTATTACAGGGGCATTTATATTTAAAAAGTGAAATTGTGGCCGGAACTCCGCTTGAATGCGGATCGCCTGCTATATGTAGAGAGCTTTGTGTTGTTTACCAGCCGTTCAGCGGGCGCCGGACATAAATCATTTAGGCCGGGACCCGCTAATCAGCTTGTGGTGCAGCGAATGGCAGCTTAAAGCGGGGGTTCACCCTATCGACAGGAAAAAAATTTTTTTTTTTTCTTTTACCTTTAAATCAGGCACTGTAGCGCGAGCTACAGTATGCCTGTCCCGAATTTTTTCCCCCCATACTCACCTTGTAGTCGTCCATCGAAGATACCGGGGAATGGGCGTGCCTCTGGAGACGGAGGATGATTGACGGCCGGCTCTGGCGCGTCACGCTTCTCCGGAAATAGCCGAAATAGGCTTGGTCTTCACGACGCGTGCGCATAGCCTGTGCGCACGCGCCGTGAAGAGCCGAGACCTACTCCGGCTGTCTTCGGGGAGAGTGACGTGCCAGGGCCGGCCGTCAATCATCCTCCCTCTCCATAGGCACGCCCATTCCCCGCGGGAGCCGAAATCTACGATGGACGACTACGAGGTGAGTACGGGGTTAAAAAAATCGGGACAGGCATACTGTAGCTCGCGCTACAATGCCTGTCTCGATGGTAACATCATGTGGGTCAGGGTGAAGGTTTCCTGGGTGCGCGGACTCGGAAGGAAGGCGCGACGCACAGGTACGTGATTGTTTCCTGTAGGAGCCGACGGTGAATATGGTGCGGCGGGTCGGCAGGTGGCCTCCATGGCGATCCGCCTTACTTGAGATGACACCTAGGCTCGGGCCTGGCCTGGAGTAAATTGTGAGGAGCGGAGAACTGTCATTTGGCACCCTGAGCCCCCTTGACTGCCACTTTACTGTAGTGCTTGGGGTGGCCACGGGATGGTTGAGGGGTGGCCGCGGGATGGTCGAGCGATGGTTGAGGGGTGGCGGCAACCAACGTAAAAAAAAAACATTGGTATAATAATGGAACCTATAGAAAAAAAAAAGCGTCCACCTCGTCCTGCCAGGGGGGGGGGGGGGGGCTGGGGGGTTCACCAGCAGGGCAATTACCAGTCCTGCCCCTTTAGGCAGTGGTGTAGCGTGTGTTGTCAGCACCCGAGGGAAAAGTCAAGTAATTTGCGCCCCCCCCCTAACTTGTGGACTTTTAGCACTTCCCGAGTCCCTTCAAATCCAATAGTACTGACCCACCTGATACCTATACTGACCACTATACTATACTGTCTACTACACTACACTGACCACTATACTATACTGACTACTATACTATACTGTTCACTACACTGACCACTACACTAACCACTATACTACACTACACTGACCCCTATACTGTCCACTACACTGACCACTATACTATACTGTCCACTACACTACACTGACCCCTATACTATACTGTTCACTACACTGACCACTATACTACACTGACCACTATACTATACTGTTCACTACACTGACCACTATACTGTCCACTACACTACACTGACCACTATACTATACTGTTCACTACACTGACCACTATACTGTCCACTACACTACACTGACCACTATTCTATACTGTCCCCTACACTGACCACTATACTGTCCACTACACTACACTGACCACTATTCTATACTGTCCCCTACACTGACTAATATATTATACTGTCCACTACACTACACTGACGGAGTTAGGTTTTTTCGGGTGGCCGGGGACACAGGAAATGAAATTTAGGAGAACGCAGCCAGTGTGACACACCCTGGCTTGAAATTGTGCCCCCCTAAATATCGCGCCCAGGGCCACGGCACCCCCTGCACCCCCCACGCTACGCCACTGGGGGGGGGGGTATGGGTGTAATATTCCTGCTGGGGGGGGAGTGTGGGTGTAATATTCCTGCTGGGGGGAGTATGGGTGTAATATACCTGCTGGGGGGGGAGTATGGGTGTAATATTCCTGCTGGGGGGGAGTATGGGTGTAATATTCCTGCTGGGGGGGGGGGGGGAGTATGGGTGTAATATTCCTGCTGGGGGGAGTATGGGTGTAATATTCCTGCTGGGGGGGAGTATGGGTGTAATATTCCTGCTGGGGGGGGGGGAGTATTGGTGTAATATTCCTGCTGGGGGGAGTATGGGTGTAATATTCCTGCTGGGTGGAGTATGGGTGTAATATTCCTGCTGGGGGGAGTATGAGTGTAATATGCGACCCCTTTACTTTCAGTATGACCCCAATCGAGGCGTGATTACTCAGCATTTACCTTGTATAGCGCTTTTCTCTCTGAGGACTCCAAGTATTGGAGATGGCGTTGGCCGGGAATTGAACCCGGGTCAGCTGCTTGGAAGGCAGCTATGCTCACCACTGCACCACCAACGCAAAGGTAGCATGTCTTTGTAGTGTGGGAGGAAACCGGAGTACCCGGAGGAAACCCACGCAAGCACAGGGAGAACATGCAAACTCCATGCAGATAGTGTCCTGGTTAGGATTTGAAGGACCCCAGTGCTGCAAGGCTAACCCCTAAGCCTTTGTGCTACCCATATGCGGCCTCTGTTCTCTAAGGCCGCCACCCCGTTGAGCGGGGTAAATCACTTATGTCCACTCAAAACTCCTCCAGAAAAAAATCCAAACTTAACCTAAACTACAATGAAGCTAAATATTCCATTCACCCTTAGGCCTCATTCACACACACGGGGGGTATGAATCCGTACCCCATGGGAGGGTCGTGTTTACCGGAATGGGGATGCACAGGTGTTCCCAGCATCCCGTGTAGGCAGTCCCATTGCTGTCAACTGGGGTGCAGTGGCTGTACCCAATGTGACATCTGTGTGGGTGCCGATGCACGGCCCCGAATGCACTCAGGGTGCGTCCGCACAACTGCACCCACATGGATGTCCTTTTTGGGGTTAACTCAGCCCAATCACAGGGTACAAATTCATACACCCCGTGTGAGTGAGGCCTTGGACGTCTCCATGAAGGACCTCGCTGGCAGGAAGAGTTCTTATTTCCCCAGCAGAGAAAGCCTAAAGAAAGCTGGAAAGACTCCTCCCACCTCTGAAGATAAAAAGAGTTTCGACCTCCCCTCATAGCCGGTCCAACACAGGCCTCAAAAACATACCGGCCTCCAACCTCCCCTTATAGCCGGTCCAACACACGCCTCAAAAACATACCGGCCTCCAACCTCCCCTTATAGCCGGTCCAACACACGCCTCAAAAACATACCGGCCTCCAACCTCCCCTTATAGCAGCAACACGCCTCAAAACGGCCTCCACCCCCTTATAGCCGGTCCAACACACGCCTCAAAAACATACCGGCCTCCAACCTCCCCTTATAGCCGGTCCAACACACGCCTCCAAAACATACTGGCCTCCAACCTCCCCTTATAGCCAGTCCAACACACGCCTCAAAAACATACCGGCCTCCGTCTGTCCATCCGTCTGTCTGTCCCTGTATGTCCTTGTCTGTCTATGTCTGTCTATTTCTATATACCCCCGGCTCTTTTTTTAACTGTGGTGGTGAAATCACCTCCTACAGCACTGGAGTCGCGGCTTTATATATCGTGCGTCCGCTGACACCGATGCTGGGGGTTAATAGTACGTCCGCTGACACCAATGCTGGGGGTTAATAGTGCGTCCGCTGACACCAATGCTGGGGGTTAATAGTGCGTCCCCTGACACCAATGCTGAGAGTTAATAGTACGTCCGCTGACACCAATGCTGGGGGTTAATAGTACGTCCGCTGACACCAATGCTGGGAGTTTATAGTACGTCCGCTGACACCAATGCTGGGAGTTAATAGTACGTCCGCTGACACCGATGCTGGGGGTTAATAGTATGTCGGCTGACACCAATGCTGGGGGTTAATAGTGCGTTCGCTGACACCAATGCTTGGGGTTAATAGTGCGTCCGCTGACACCAATGCTGGGAGTTAATAGTACGTCCGCTGACACTGATGCTGGGGGTTAATAGTGCGTCCGCTGACACCAATGCTGGGAGTTAATAGTGTGTCCGCTGACACCGGTGCTGGGGGTTAATAGTACGTCCGCTGACACCAATGCTGGGAGTTAATAGTACGTCCGCTGACACCGATGCTGGGGGTTAATAGTATGTCGGCTGACACCAATGCTGGGGGTTAATAGTGCGTTCGCTGACACCAATGCTGGGGGTTAATAGTACGTCCGCTGACACCGATGCTGGGGGTTAATAGTGCGTCCGCTGACACCAATGCTGGGAGTTAATAGTGCGTCCGCTGACACCAATGCTGGGGGTTAATAGTGCGTCCGCTGACACCAATGCTTGGGGTTAATAGTGCGTCCGCTGACACCAATGCTTGGGGTTAATAGTGCGTCCGCTGACACCAATGCTGGGGGTTAATAGTGCGTCCGCTGACACCAATGCTGGGAGTTAATAGTACGTCCGCTGACACCGGTGCTGGGAGTTAATAGTACGTCCGCTGACACTGATGCTGGGGGTTAATAGTGCGTCCGCTGACACCAATGCTGGGAGTTAATAGTGTGTCCGCTGACACCGGTGCTGGGGGTTAATAGTGCATCCGCTGACACCAATGCTGGGAGTTAATAGTGTGTCCGCTGACACCGGTGCTGGGGGTTAATAGTGCATCCGTAAATATGATGATCACATGACTCCTATGGTAGGTTCATAGTGATCTCTGATCAGGACATAGATAGGAACGGATCACATGACTCCTATGGTAGGTTCATAGTGATCTCCGATCAGGACATAGATAGGAAGGGATCACATGACTCCTATGGTAGATTCATAGTGATCTCTGATCAGGACATAGATAGGAAGGGATCACATGACTCCTATGGTAGGTTCATAGTGATTAGATATGTGCATTCCCGTTCGTACGAATGTTATTTTCGTACGAAAATGTTCATATTCGTACCCGCAGAATAATGTGTACATACAAAAAAATGTAAGCACCAAAATACGAAAACGACGGGATTACGAATGAGTCGCATAACGAACAACCGCAAATACGAACGAACGATCCGACGAACATACGACAAAACGAAAACAGCAAAAGAACTAATATGACATCTATAACAAAAGACTTGCATTCTTTATTTTGTTTGAATCTTTGTTCTGTTGTATTTTGATTTTCAGTTGTATGTTCATATGACATCTAACAAAAGATTTTCATTCTGTATTTTGTTTAAATCCTTTTTCTGTTTGTATGTTCATATGAAATCTTATAACAAAAGACTTGCATTCTGTATTTTGTTTGAATCCTTGTTCTGTTCGTATTTTGATTTTCAGTCGTATGTTCATCTAACAAAAGATTTTCATTCTGTATTTTGTTTAAATCCTTTTTCTGTTTGTATGTTCATATGACATCTTATAACAAAAGATTTGTATTCTGTATTCCTTCTTTCTGTTCGTAATTTGGTTTCAAAATACAGAATGCAAATCTTTTGTTACAAGATGTAATTTTCGTTTTTTTGAATGGGCAGTGAGTGTAGTTAGTTAGTGAAGCAGCTTCTCTTTTGTGCTGAGTAGTACAGTAAAGCCAAATAAACTTTTCTGTGGATTTTCATCTGAAGGGAGATCAGTTGGCCAGACTTTTGAACCTGGAACCCAAAAATGGTGTTCTGATGGAGTATAAAAACGAACGAACGTTCGGTAAAACGATCGTTTTTATGTTTGTTGTTAAAAAAGTCTGACCAAGTGTATGGGGCTTAACAATAGTTAATATGGATGAGCCGCGTGTTGAAAGTGCCGCGAATCCCGCGATATATTTACGAAAGTACAAAATGAAAAAATGAAAATTCACGAAAATTATTGTCTAACAAGTAACGAACATGAATTAAACAGAATAACGAACCATCCCGCATGTACGAAAATAAAACGGTAACCAAAATACGAAACGATCGGAATACGAAAAAATCGCGTCGTACGAAAAACGAACGGGAACGAACAGGAAAACGGGCGTCTTACGAAAAACGAACGGGAACGAACCTACGGAACGATACGAAACAGAACAAAAAAAAACGAAAAAAAATTCTGTGCACATGTCTAATAGTGATCTCTGATCAGGACATAGATAGGAAGGGATCACATGACTCCTATGGTAGGTTCATAGTGATCTCCGATCAGGACATAGATAGGAAGGGATCACATGACTCCTATGGTAGGTTCATAGTGATCTCCGATCAGGACATAGATAGGAAGGGATCACATGACTCCTATGGTAGGTTCATAGTGATCTCTGATCAGGACATAGATAGGAAGGGATCACATGACTCCTATGGTAGGTTCATAGTGATCTCCGATCAGGACATAGATAGGAAGGGATCACATGACTCCTATGGTAGGTTCATAGTGATCTCCGATCAGGACATAGATAGGAAGGGATCACATGACTCCTATGGTAGGTTCATAGTGATCTCCGATCAGGACATAGATAGGAAGGGATCACATGACTCCTATGGTAGGTTCATAGTGATCTCCGTCCAGGACATAGATAGGAAGGGATCACATGACTCCTATGGTAGGTTCATAGTGATCTCTGATCAGGACATAGACAGGAAGGGATCACAGATCACATGACTCCTATGGTTACAGCATTTTTTCACACCTGAATAAATCTTTTGCACAGTACTATAGAGAGAACATTGTATATACAGATATAATGGGAAAGGGGGAGGGGTGACACTTACCAGGTGAGGCAGCCATCTTGTGAGATTTAGTTGGCCGGGAATCGAACCCGAGTCTTCTGCTTGAAAAGTAGCTGTGCTTACCACTGCACCACCAACCGTAGTGTGGGAGGAAACCGGAGTACCCGGAGGAAACCCACGCAAGCACAGGGAGAATACGCAAACTCCATGCAGATAGTGTCCTGGTCAGGATTTGAACCATGGACCCCAGTGCTGCAAGGCTAACCACTAAGCCTCTGTGTTGCCCATATGAGGCCTCTGTTTTCTGAGGCCCGCCCCCGCTGAGCGGGGTAAATCAGTGATCTCCACTCAAAGCTCTTAGGAGGAGAAGCAGCCATCTTGGGCCCACCGAATGGAGCCATTTAACCTACCAGCATGTCTTTGGGCTGTAGGAGGAAACCCACACAAGCACAGGGAGAACATGCAGACTCCATGCAGATAGTGTCCTGGTCAGGATATGAACCAAGGACTGTGGTGCTGCAAGGCAGAAGTGCTAACCACTAAGCCTCTGTGCTGCCCGATCATAAAGCAGAACTCCACCTATAAAGGGAAGTTGGTGTTTTCCTGGTGTCCTTTGTGTGGAGTGGGAGAAATCCATGTCCTCTGCTCTGTATAGTGTCTCTATGGATAAGTTCTGTCTTATGTAAGAGAACTCGCCATGAGTGTGAGACAGACGGGGACAAGTCACTAGAATGTGGAAGCCAGGCTCTTCATAGATGCTAGAGAGTCTATTCCCAGTATGGTGGATGTCCTGATGGTCCATCATCATTGTCTATGATTGTCCGTGGAGCCGCTACCAGCTCCACCTACCGCGCCCAGGTCTGCTGGCCGGCCTCTGCTGGTTTTATGGGCGTCTGAAGGGTGACCGTTTGAATGGGGCACCAGCGCTAATTCTTTGACGCTCACCTAAAAGGTATTTCCACGTTTGCAGCCATATTGGGACGACACCTACTTTATATCTCTTACATGTTCTCATCACAGAGTAAAACTTCATAAAGATTATAAAGTTTTCTGCTCACCTTTAAGGAAGGAATCGCGTGGGAAAAACCCCAAAAATACATGGCACCCCCAAATCTAATACCAGAACCCCAACCGAGCATGCAGCCTGGCAGGCTAGGAAAGGGGGGGATGAGCGTGCACCCCCCTCCACTGAGCCATACTAGACCACATGCCCCCAACATGGGGGGTGTCCTTGCAAAGGGAGACCCCCCTCCCCCATGACAAGGCACCTCCCCATGTCGAGGGCATGTGACCTGGTATGGGTGCGGAGAAGAGGGCAGTGCATGCTCACCCCCCTCCCCCCCTTTCCTGGCCTACCAGGGTGCATGCTCAGTAAGGGTCTGGATTTTGGGTGGCCATGTTTTTTTTTATTTATTCATAAATTTTTTCCATGGGGTTCCTCCTTTAATGGTGAGCAGCATATTTTATATTCTTCTTAAAGCTTTGCTATGTGAATGGGAACACGTAACAAATATAAAGAAGGTGTAAAAAATGTGGCTGGAAAATTGGAAATACCTTTTAGGTGAGCGCAGTAGATGAATCGTTGATGCAGAGAGCTGTCTTGGTACGGCCTTATCTGGTTCCTGGGAAGACTCTTCGGTTGGTGAAGTGGCAGCCGCCACCAGTGTAGGGTCCTGTGTTGTTACAGTCATATCGGGCCCCTGGGGGGACTGATTAGAAGGCTCTCCAGTTAATAACCTCTTTTGGTACATTCGTACTTTTAGGAACATCCATTCGTCTTATTTTTGCAGGTTTGGCCTCAGTTAGTGATTCAGAAGCTCCAAAAATGAAAATGGAGGGCTGATGGGAAGATCCTCTGGTTACTGGAGTGGCAGCCATACCTGGTCCCTGAGAGGGTTCCTCAGACTCTTTGTTGAGTCTTTTTCTAGGAACAGCCAATTGTCTTATTTGTCCATTTACATTGATAGTTGGTGATTCAGAAGCTCCAAAAACAACAGTGGAGGGCTGATGGGAGGACCCTCCGGTTACTGGAGTGGCAGCCGCCACCAGTGTAGGGACCTGTGTTGGTACAGCCGTACCTGGTCCCTGGGAGGGTTCCTCTGACATTTTGTTGAGTCTTCTTCTAGGAACAGCCAATCGTCTTATTTGTCCATTTACATTGATAGTTGGTGATTCAGAAACTCCAAAACAAACAATGGAGAGCTGATGTGAAGACCCTCCAGTTTCTGGATTTGCTGCCACCACTAGTGTAGGGACCTGTGTTGGTACAGCCGTACCTGGTCCCCGGGAGGGTTTCTTAGACTTTTTGTTGAATCTTCTTCTAGGAACAGCTAATTGTCTTATTTTTGCAGGTTAGTCCTCAGTTAGTGATTCAGAAGCTCCAAAAATGAAAAGGGAGGGCTGATGGGAAGACCCTACGGTTACTGGAGTGGCAGCCGCCACCAGTGTAGGGACCTGTGTTGGTACAGCCGTACCTCGTCCGTGGGAGGGTTCCTCAGACTTTTTGTTGAGTCTTCTTCTAGGAACAGCCAATGGTCTTTGACCAACAACATTGATAGTTGGTGATTCAGAAGCACCAAAAACGAAAAGGGAGCGATGATGGGAAGACCCTTCGGTTACTGGAGTGGCAGCCGCCACCAGTGTAGGGACCTGTGTTGGTACAGCCGTACCTGGTCCCTGGGAGGGTTCCTCAGACATTTTGTTGAGTCTTCTTCTAGGAACAGCCAATCGTCTTGTTTGACCAACTTCATTGATAGTTGGTGATTCAGAAGCGTCGAAAAGGGAGGGCTGATGGGAAGACCCTCCGGTTACTGGAGTGGCAGCCGCCACCAGTGTAGGGACCTGTGTTGGTACAGCCGTACCTGGTCCCTGGGAGGGTTCCTCAGACTTTTTGTTGAGTCTTCTTCTAGGAACAGCCAATGGTCTTTGACCAACAACATTGATAGTCAGTGATTCAGAAGCATCAAAAACGAAAAGGGAGGGCTGATGGGAAGACCCTTCGGTTACTGGAGTGGCAGCCACCCCCAGTGTAGGGACCTGTGTTGGTACAGCCGTACCTGGTCCCTGGGAGGGTTCCTCAGACATTTTGTTGAGTCTTCTTCTAGGAACAGCCAATCGTCTTGTTTGACCAACTTCATGGATAGTTGGTGATTCAGAAGCGTTGAAAAGGGAGGGCTTATGGGAAGACCCTCCGGTTACTGGAGTGGCAGCCGCCACCAGTGTAGGGACCTGTGTTGGTACAGCCGTTCCTGGTCCCTGGGAGGCTTCCTCAGACTTTTTGTTGAGTCTTCTTCTAGGAACAGCCAATGGTCTTTGACCAACAACATTGATAGTTGGTGATTCAGAAGCACCAAAAACGAAAAGGGAGCGATGATGGGAAGACCCTTCGGTTACTGGAGTGGCAGCCGCCACCAGTGTAGGGACCTGTGTTGGTACAGCCGTACCTGGTCCCTGGGAGGGTTCCTCAGACATTTTGTTGAGTCTTCTTCTAGGAACAGCCAATCGTCTTGTTTGACCAACTTCATTGATAGTTGGTGATTCAGAAGCGTTGAAAAGGGAGGGCTGATGGGAAGACCCTCCGGTTACTGGAGTGGCAGCCGCCACCAGTGTAGGGACCTGTGTTGGTACAGCCGTACCTGGTCCCTGGGAGGGTTCCTCAGACTTTTTGTTGAGTCTTCTTCTAGGAACAGCCAATGGTCTTTGACCAACAACATTGATAGTCAGTGATTCAGAAGCATCAAAAACGAAAAGGGAGGGCTGATGGGAAGACCCTTCGGTTACTGGAGTGGCAGCCACCCCCAGTGTAGGGACCTGTGTTGGTACAGCCGTACCTGGTCCCTGGGAGGGTTCCTCAGACATTTTGTTGAGTCTTCTTCTAGGAACAGCCAATCGTCTTGTTTGACCAACTTCATGGATAGTTGGTGATTCAGAAGCGTTGAAAAGGGAGGGCTTATGGGAAGACCCTCCGGTTACTGGAGTGGCAGCCGCCACCAGTGTAGGGACCTGTGTTGGTACAGCCGTTCCTGGTCCCTGGGAGGCTTCCTCAGACTTTTTGTTGAGTCTTCTTCTAGGAACAGCCAATGGTCTTTGACCAACAACATTGATAGTTGGTGATTCAGAAGCACCAAAAACGAAAAGGGAGCAATGATGGGAAGACCCTTCGGTTACTGGAGTGGCAGCCGCCACCAGTGTAGGGACCTGTGTTGGTACAGCCGTACCTGGTCCCTGGGAGGGTTCCTCAGACATTTTGTTGAGTCTTCTTCTAGGAACAGCCAATCGTCTTGTTTGACCAACTTCATTGATAGTTGGTGATTCAGAAGCGTCGAAAAGGGAGGGCTGATGGGAAGACCCTCCGGTTACTGGAGTGGCAGCCGCCACCAGTGTAGGGACCTGTGTTGGTACAGCCGTTCCTGGTCCCTGGGAGGCTTCCTCAGACTTTTTGTTGAGTCTTCTTCTAGGAACAGCCAATGGTCTTTGACCAACAACATTGATAGTTGGTGATTCAGAAGCACCAAAAACGAAAAGGGAGCGATGATGGGAAGACCCTTCGGTTACTGGAGTGGCAGCCGCCACCAGTGTAGGGACCTGTGTTGGTACAGCCGTACCTGGTCCCTGGGAGGGTTCCTCAGACATTTTGTTGAGTCTTCTTCTAGGAACAGCCAATCGTCTTGTTTGACCAACTTCATTGATAGTTGGTGATTCAGAAGCGTTGAAAAGGGAGGGCTTATGGGAAGACCCTCCGGTTACTGGAGTGGCAGCCGCCACCAGTGTAGGGACCTGTGTTGGTACAGCCGTTCCTGGTCCCTGGGAGGCTTCCTCAGACTTTTTGTTGAGTCTTCTTCTAGGAACAGCCAATGGTCTTTGACCAACTACATTGATAGTTGGTGATTCAGAAGCACCAAAAACGAAAAGGGAGCGATGATGGGAAGACCCTTCAGTTACTGGAGTGGCAGCCGCCACCAGTGTAGGGACCTGTGTTGGTACAGCCGTACCTGGTCCCTGGGAGGGTTCCTCAGACATTTTGTTGAGTCTTCTTCTAGGAACAGCCAATCGTCTTGTTTGACCAACTTCATTGATAGTTGGTGATTCAGAAGCGTTGAAAAGGGAGGGCTTATGGGAAGACCCGCCGGTTACTGGAGTGGCAGCCGCCACCAGTGTAGGGACCTGTGTTGGTACAGCCGTTCCTGGTCCCTGGGAGGCTTCCTCAGACTTTTTGTTGAGTCTTCTTCTAGGAACAGCCAATGGTCTTTGACCAACAACATTGATAGTTGGTGATTCAGAAGCACCAAAAACGAAAAGGGAGGGCTGATGGGAAGACCCTCCGGTTACTGGAGTGGCAGCCACCACTAGTGTAGGGACCTGTGTTGGTACAGCCGTACCTGGTCCCTGGGAGGGTTCCTCAGACATTTTGTTGAGTCTTCTTCTAGGAACAGCCAATCGTCTTGTTTGACCAACTTCATTGATAGTTGGTGATTCAGAAGCGTTGAAAAGGGAGGGCTTATGGGAAGACCCGCCGGTTACTGGAGTGGCAGCCGCCACCAGTGTAGGGACCTGTGTTGGTACAGCCGTTCCTGGTCCCTGGGAGGCTTCCTCAGACTTTTTGTTGAGTCTTCTTCTAGGAACAGCCAATGGTCTTTGACCAACAACATTGATAGTTGGTGATTCAGAAGCACCAAAAACGAAAAGGGAGGGCTGATGGGAAGACCCTCCGGTTACTGGAGTGGCAGCCACCACTAGTGTAGGGACCTGTATTGGTACATCCGTACCTTGGTTCCTTGGAGTCTCTGTGTGAACGTCACATTCTGGCAAAGTCTCCATGTAAACGCCATATGCTTGTGGCATCTCCCTGTGAACGTCACATGTTGTTGATGCCTCTGCGTGAACTTCACATGCTGTTGATGTGTCTGTGTGAACGTCACATGCTGTTGATGTCTCCGTGTGAACATCACATGCTGGTGGAGTCTCCGTGTGAATGTCACATGCTGGTGGAGTCTCCGTGTGAACGTCACATGCTGGTGGAGTCTCCGTGTGAACGTCACATACTGGTAGAGTCTCCGTATGAACGTCACATGCTGGTGGAGTCTCAATGTAGCTTTCATATTCTGTTTCGCTCACTGGGGCAGTCCTGCCTTGTGAGCTGTCTGTGCAGTAAATACTGCGTACATCTGCAATAAAAATAAGAATCGGATTTAGCACCTTCACTTCACTTCATCTACATTTTATATATTTTTTATACAACATCAAATTATAGAGAGAAAAGTTCCAAATCCCAGTGTCAGGGGCAATAAATAAACCCCGACATGACAGGGACACAGGGATGACTAATGTTGGCATTCATATAAAAATGTTGGTTGCCTGGCCTTCATGCCGACCCATTAAAATGAATGGAGTCAGAAAGGGAACTGATTCTTCACTTCCGGGTGCGGGGGAGTAATCTGCAGGGCTTCTGTTTCTGATTATTAAACACTCGGCCTCTTTTATTGTTACCATTTTATTTTATGTTGGCTACAATGTCCATGTTGGCAATTCCTGGCTGGCACTGGTTGGCACTGAGGGGATCAGCCCAGCCTGTAATGAGGGGAATGCAAAGCTTGTTCCAAAAAAAATGTCAGTTAGGAGCCGACAGGAGGTGGGGGGGTTCTCTGTATAAAGGGGAGGGGGGCTCCCTGTATAAATAGGAGGGGTGGCTCCCTGTATGGAGGGGGGCTCTCTGTATAAAGGGGAGGGGGGCTCTCTGTATAAAGGGGGGGGCTCTGTATAAAGGGGAGGGGGGCTCTCTGTGTAAAGGGGAGGGGGGGCTCTCTGTATAAAGGGGAGGGGGGCTCTCTGTATAAAGGGGAGGGGGCGCTCTGTATAAAGGGAAGGGGGAGGAGGCTCTGTATAAAGGAGAGGGGGCTCTCTGTATAAAGGGGAGGGGGGCTCTCTGTATAAAGGGGAGGGGGCTCTCTGTATAAAGGGGAGGGGGCTCTCTGTATAAAGGGGAGGGGGGCTCTCTGTATAAAGGGGAGGGGGGCTCTCTGTATAAAGGGGAGGGGGAGGAGGCTCTGTATAAAGGAGAGGGGGCTCTCTGTATAAAGGGGAGGGGTGCTCTGTATAAAGGGGAGGGGAGGGGGCTCTCTGTATAAAGGGGAGGGGGCTCTCTGTATAAAGGGGAGGGGGCTCTCTGTATACAGCGCCAAGAATTACTGTTTGCTTTTCTTGGTTTAAAAATCTGCAGATTTTTTTTTACAGGACAAAAACCATCAATGTCCATGGAAATCCCTATACATGTGTACATATGGGGGGGGGGTGTTTTATGAGTCCTGGCCCCCCGGAGTTAGTATGTGGCTCCATCATACGCTGCTATCTGCAGCTCTCCCTGTGTCTCCTCCCCCTCCCTGTACATGTTTCCTCCCTGTCTCCTCCCCCTCCCTGTACATGTCTCCTCCCCCTCTGTCACCTCTCACTCTCCCTGATCTGTATATCTCCTCCTCTGTCACATAATAATCTCCATCCCAGTGCCTGTGCTTTATAAACAACAATCAGACATTTCTCCTTGTATTACAATGTATCCATCTTGGTCTCTGTTTAATCTCCAACTGTCATAATGCTGCCCATGTGATCCGTAATGACAGTTGGGTTGAGAGCACAACCAGTGTGACAGTTGGCTCTCCCAGCATGTCGGGAATAGAAATGATTTTTGTTCAATCAATGGATTTCCTTCCTCTTTATTCCGCTAGAAACCGTTTCTTTATATATAACCCACAGACACTGGGAGGAGCTTTGTATGTGACAGAGGGGAGGGTATAAAGATCACATAGAGGCTTAACTCCTCCCTCTCCCTGTACATGTCTCCTCCTCCCTGTACATGTCTCCCCTCCTCCTCCCTGTACATGACTCCTCCCCCTCCATGTACATGACCCCTCCCCCTCCCTGTACATGTCTCCTCCCCCTCCTCCTCCCTGTACATGACTCCTCCCCCTCCCTGTACATGTCTCCTCCTCATCCCTGTACATGACTCCTCCCCCTCCCTGTACATGACTCCTCCCCCTCCCTGTACATGTCTCCTCCCCCTCCTCCTCCCTGTACAGTACATTTTGTATCGATCACTATCCATAGTACTTACCAATCTCGGTGTCGGTATCCCGGTGATGTCTTTTGGCTTTACAGCCGAGACCGAGACATCCAACGACGGCTCTGATACAGCCGCGTACAAGCGCCCGGCTCCTCTTCATTTTGGAGGGCTTTTTGGTTGGGGTATCTGCAGGCTGGACACTGATACCTCCTCTTTCCACAGCCGCCCTTCCTTCGCTGGGCTTCTCTTTGGTGTTTTTCAGAGAAAAAATCTTTTTACATTTAAGTTGCCTCATTATTAAGAATAAAGAAACGCGCTTTAAATGTATAAGAACTAGAAATCGCAATGAAATCGAATCGAATGAAATCGAATCAAATCGCAAGAAAAATCTCAGGAGAGATTAGAAACACGTCTTCACTGGTCAGTGATCAGTCGTCTTCTGCCGCCTCCCCTCCGCACCGCCTTATATTCGCTCAGACGATGACATCAATGGTAACCATGGCAACAGACGCACTGTCTGCACCACATTATATGACATCACAGCATAGAGTCATGTGACCTCCTTCTTTTTTTTTTTTTTTTTTTAATCTCATGACGAGTCAGCAAAAAAAATAACTGACGTTTTTTCTTAAAGGGGCCACGGTCCTTATTTGTGAGCTTTGTGAATTCAGGCTGTAGGATCAGTATACGGATCAAATCGGGACGCGGCTCCTTTAAGAAGATGTTCTTGTGGATGAGATTTAACCCTTTCAGTTCCATGGCTGAAATAAAGATCTCTATTCTTATGATAACATTGCGAATCCTCCCGCCACATCAAATCTTTTCATTTCTTTTATTTTATCGTTAGTACATTTTTCATTTTTAACCCTTTAACTGCCAAGTCAGATGTTTTTCCTTTCATTTATGAACCCTTTCTTTGCCAAACCACTCCCCCCTCCCCCTCCTTTTGTTTTTAACCCTTTCACTGCCAAACAATGGCCTAGATTCAGGTACATTTGCGCCCTCTTACGGAGGCGCAGCGTACCGTTTTTACGCTACGCCTCCGTAAATTACCTGCGCTACGCTTCATTCACGAAGCAGTAGCTCCGTAATTTGCGCGGGCGCTCCGTAAAAATAGCCGGCGTAAGCGCGCGTAATTTAAATGATCACGTAGGGGGCGTGGATCATTTAAATTAGGCGCGTTCCCGCGCCGAACGTAGTGCGCATGCTCCGTCGGGAAACTTTCCCGACGTGCATTGCGGCAAATGACGTCGCATGGACGTCATTTGCTTTAACGTGAACGTAAATGGCGTCCATTCACGATTCATTTACGCAAACGACGTAATTTTCAAACATCGCAACGCGGGAACGACGGGTATACTGAGCATTGGCTGCCCCTGCTAATAGCAGGAACAGCCTTACGCGGAAACCGACGAACGCAAACGACGTAAAATGCGTACGCCGGGCGCGCGTATGGTTGTGAATCGGCGTGAGTATGCAATTTGCTGACCACTACGGGAACGCCACCTAGCGGCCATCGTAAGAATGCAGCCTAAGATACGACGGCATAAGAGCCTTATGCCAGTCATATCTTAGGCTGCAGTCGGCGTAACGAGCTTTCTGAATACAGAAAGTTGTTACGCCGGCGCAAATAAGCAATTGCGCTGCGTATCTATGGATACGCAGACGCAAATGCTTACTGAATCTACCCCAATATTTTTTCATTTTTAACCCTGTCTTTGCAAAACAAATGTTTTTTTTAAAAAGTTTATTTTTTTTAACCCTTTCAGCGCCAAACCAAATTATTTTATTTTTTCACCCTCCCCCTTTTTAACGCTTTCACTGTCAAATTTCTCGCCTATATTCGCCCCCCCTATTTCTCGCCTGTATGTTAAAGGAAATCCCGTTTATTGTTAGTGTTGGATGGAGTGGAGAGGGATTAGAGCCCCTGTCAGATTTTTATTGCTGTCTCCGCCCCCTTTAGGGAGATTCAATCTCTTTATTTATCATTACAAACAAAAGTGAAGGAAATTCCCAGATTTTGTGTTGTCACCGGAACAGGAATTAGAGGGGAAATCTTCCAATGGGGACACTAGTTCTGGTGTCACTTTGGGGGGATTTCTCTCACTTCCTGTTTTGTCTATGGGGCAGGAAGTGACGGAAAATCCCTCCAATGGGGACACAGTTGGCAAATAAAACCTGACAGGGGCTATAGTCCTCCCTTACTCTATTGTAAATGAAAAGAAATGTTTGTCTTTGGTTCTCTTTTATCTGGTATGCGGGGGATGGGGGGGACTCGGTATAAAAGAGGGTGCAGCGCATTACACATGGGGCTATGGGGGGGGGGGAGGGGTGAGCGCTCAGTCACTGGGGGAGATTTTTGCTGATTTCTGCTCTCCCAGCATTCCATAGTTTGTGAAATAATGAAGGTCCCAGTCACACCTCTGGCATACACCTGGATGGCAAACACCCAACACGCATAGCGCCCCTATGAGTGACGAGCGTGACAAAGTAGCTCATGACGCGTTTGTTTTATTTCCCACACATTTTGTGACATTTCTTGTATTGGGGGGTCTCACGTTTTGGGGGGACATTTACAATAAATGCCACTAAAAGCGTGAGGCGAATAGGAGTAACCTTGGGAGCGGAGCGGCCAAAGCGCCTGCAAAGTGACTGGCCTCAGTAAGTGACTGGCCTCAGTAAGTGACTAGCCTCAGTAAGTGACTAGCCTCAGTAAGTGACTGGCCTCGGTAAGTGACTGGCCTCGGTAAGTGACTGGCCTCAGTAAGTGACTGGCCTCAGTAAGTGACTGGCCTCAGTAAGTGACTGTCCTCGGTAAGTGACTGACCTCGGTAAGTGACTGGCCTCGGTAAGTGACTGGCCTCAGTAAGTGACTGGCCTCGGTAAGTGACTGGCCTCAGTAAGTGACTAGCCTCAGTAAGTGACTGGCCTCGGTAAGTGACTGGCCTCGGTAAGTGACTGGCCTCGGTAAGTGACTGGCCTCAGTAAGTGACTGGCCTCAGTAAGTGACTAGCCTCAGTAAGTGACTGGCCTCGGTAAGTGACTGGCCTCGGTAAGTGACTGGCCTCGGTAAGTGACTGGCCTCGGTAAGTGACTGGCCTCAGCAAGTGACTGGCCTCGGCAAGTGACTGGCCTCAGTAAGTGACTGTCCTCAGTAAGTGACTGGCCTCGGTAAGTGACTGGCCTCGGTAAGTGACTGGCCTCGGTAAGTGACTGGCCTCGGTAAGTGACTGGCCTCGGTAAGTGACTGGCCTCGGTAAGTGACTGGCCTCGGTAAGTGACTGGCCTCGGTAAGTGACTGTCCTCGGTAAGTGACTGGCCTCGGTAAGTGACTGGCCTCGGTAAGTGACTGGCCTCGGTAAGTGACTGGCCTCGGTAAGTGACTGGCCTCGGTAAGTGACTGGCCTCAGTAAGTGACTGGCCTCAGTAAGTGACTGGCCTCGGTAAGTGACTGGCCTCGGTAAGTGACTGGCCTCGGTAAGTGACTGGCCTCGGTAAGTGACTGGCCTCAGTAAGTGACTGGCCTCAGTAAGTGACTGGCCTCGGTAAGTGACTGGCCTCGGTAAGTGACTGGCCTCGGTAAGTGACTGGCCTCGGTAAGTGACTGGCCTCGGTAAGTGACTGGCCTCGGCAAGTGACTGGCCTCAGTAAGTGACTGTCCTCAGTAAGTGACTGGCCTCGGTAAGTGACTGGCCTCGGTAAGTGACTGGCCTCGGTAAGTGACTGGCCTCAGTAAGTGACTGTCCTCGGTAAGTGACTGTCCTCGGTAAGTGACTGTCCTCGGTAAGTGACTGACCTCGGTAAGTGACTGTCCTCGGTAAGTGACTGACCTCGGTAAGTGACTGGCCTCGGTAAGTGACTGGCCTCAGTAAGTGACTGTCCTCAGTAAGTGACTGGCCTCAGTAAGTGACTGGCCTCAGTAAGTGACTGTCCTCGGTAAGTGACTGTCCTCGGTAAGTGACTGGCCTCGGTAAGTGACTGGCCTCGGTAAGTGACTGGCCTCGGTAAGTGACTGGCCTCGGTAAGTGACTGGCCTCGGTAAGTGACTGGCCTCAGTAAGTGACTGTCCTCAGTAAGTGACTGGCCTCAGTAAGTGACTGGCCTCGGTAAGTGACTGTCCTCGGTAAGTGACTGACCTCGGTAAGTGACTGTCCTCGGTAAGTGACTGGCCTCGGTAAGTGACTGGCCTCGGTAAGTGACTGGCCTCGGTAAGTGACTGGCCTCGGTAAGTGACTGGCCTCGGTAAGTGACTGGCCTCGGTAAGTGACTGGCCTCGGTAAGTGACTGGCCTCGGTAAGTGACTGGCCTCGGTAAGTGACTGGCCCCGGTAAGTGACTGGCCTCGGTAAGTGACTGACCTCGGTAAGTGACTGACCTCGGTAAGTGACTGGCCTCGGTAAGTGACTGGCCTCGGTAAGTGACTGTCCTCGGTAAGTGACTGTCCTCGGTAAGTGACTGGCCTCGGTAAGTGACTGGCCTCGGTAAGTGACTGTCCTCGGTAAGTGACTGACCTCGGTAAGTGACTGTCCTCGGTAAGTGACTGGCCTCGGTAAGTGACTGGCCTCGGTAAGTGACTGGCCTCGGTAAGTGACTGGCCTCGGTAAGTGACTGGCCTCGGTAAGTGACTGGCCTCGGTAAGTGACTGGCCTCGGTAAGTGACTGGCCCCGGTAAGTGACTGGCCTCGGTAAGTGACTGACCTCGGTAAGTGACTGACCTCGGTAAGTGACTGGCCTCGGTAAGTGACTGTCCTCGGTAAGTGACTCTCCTCGGTAAGTGACTGGCCTCGGTAAGTGACTGTCCTCGGTAAGTGACTGTCCTCGGTAAGTGACTGGCCTCGGTAAGTGACTGTCCTCGGTAAGTGACTGTCCTCGGTAAGTGACTGTCCTCGGTAAGTGACTGTCCTCGGTAAGTGACTGGCCTCGGTAAGTGACTGTCCTCGGTAAGTGACTGGCCTCGGTAAGTGACTGTCCTCGGTAAGTGACTGTCCTCGGTAAGTGACTGGCCTCGGTAAGTGACTGTCCTCGGTAAGTGAATGACCTCGGTAAGTGACTGGCCCCAGTAAATGAATGGCCTCGGTAAGTGACTGGCCTCGGTAAGTGACTGGCCTCGGTAAGTGACTGGCCTCGGTAAGTGACTGTCCTCGGTAAGTGACTGTCCTCGGTAAGTGACTGGCCTCGGTAAGTGACTGGCCTCGGTAAGTGACTGGCCTCGGTAAGTGACTGTCCTCGGTAAGTGACTGTCCTCGGTAAGTGACTGTCCTCGGTAAGTGACTGTCCTCGGTAAGTGACTGGCCTCGGTAAGTGACTGGCCTCGGTAAGTGACTGGCCTCGGTAAGTGACTGTCCTCGGTAAGTGACTGGCCTCGGTAAGTGACTGGCCTCGGTAAGTGACTGGCCTCGGTAAGTGACTGTCCTCGGTAAGTGAATGACCCCGGTAAGTGACTGGCCTCGGTAAGTGAATGACCTCGGTAAGTGACTGGCCCCGGTAAGTGACTGGCCTCGGTAAGTGACTGGCCTCGGTAAGTGACTGTCCTCAGTAAGTGACTGGCCTCGGTAAGTGGCTGGCCTCGGTAAGTGACTGGCCTCAGTAAGTGACTGGCCTCAGTAAGTGACTGGCCTCGGTAAGTGACTGGCCTCAGTAAGTGACTGGCCTCAGTAAGTGACTGGCCTCGGTAAGTGGCTGGCCTCGGTAAGTGACTGTCCTCGGTAAGTGACTGTCCTCGGTAAGTGACTGGCCTCGGTAAGTGACTGGCCTCGGTAAGTGACTGGCCTCGGTAAGTGACTGGCCTCGGTAAGTGACTGGCCTCAGTAAGTGACAGTCCTCGGTAAGTGACTGGCCTCAGTAAGTGACTGGCCTCGGTAAGTGACTGGCCTCGGTAAGTGACTGGCCTCAGTAAGTGACAGTCCTCGGTAAGTGACTGGCCTCAGTAAGTGACTGGCCTCGGTAAGTGACTGGCCCCGGTAAGTGACTGGCCTCGGTAAGTGACTGGCCTCGGTAAGTGACTGTCCTCGGTAAGTGACTGTCCTCGGTAAGTGACTGTCCTCGGTAAGTGACTGGCCTCGGTAAGTGACTGGCCTCGGTAAGTGACTGGCCCCGGTAAGTGACTGGCCTCGGTAAGTGACTGGCCTCGGTAAGTGACTGGCCTCGGTAAGTGACTGGCCTCGGTAAGTGACTGGCCCCGGTAAGTGACTGGCCTCGGTAAGTGACTGACCTCGGTAAGTGACTGGCCTCGGTAAGTGACTGGCCTCGGTAAGTGACTGGCCCCGGTAAGTGACTGGCCCCGGTAAGTAACTGGCCTCGGTAAGTGACTGGCCTCGGTAAGTGACTGGCCTCGGTAAGTGACTGGCCTCGGTAAGTGACTGACCTCGGTAAGTGACTGTCCTCGGTAAGTGACTGTCCTCGGTAAGTGACTGACCTCGGTAAGTGACTGGCCCCGGTAAGTGACTGGCCTCGGTAAGTGACTGGCCTCGGTAAGTGACTGGCCCCGGTAAGTGACTGGCCTCGGTAAGTGACTAGCCTCGGTAAGTGACTGTCCTCGGTAAGTGACTGACCTCGGTAAGTGACTGGCCTCGGTAAGTGACTGGCCTCGGTAAGTGACTGGCCTCGGTAAGTGACTGTCCTCGGTAAGTGACTGTCCTCGGTAAGTGACTGACCTCGGTAAGTGACTGGCCTCGGTAAGTGACTGGCCTCGGTAAGTGACTGACCTCGGTAAGTGACTGGCCTCGGTAAGTGACTGACCTCGGTAAGTGACTGGCCTCGGTAAGTGACTGGCCTCGGTAAGTGACTGTCCTCGGTAAGTGACTGGCCTCGGTAAGTGACTGGCCTCGGTAAGTGACTGTCCTCGGTAAGTGACTGGCCTCGGTAAGTGACTGTCCTCGGTAAGTGACTGGCCCCGGTAAGTGACTGTCCTCGGTAAGTGACTGGCCTCGGTAAGTGACTGTCCTCGGTAAGTGACTGTCCTCGGTAAGTGACTGGCCCCGGTAAGTGACTGGCCCCGGTAAGTGACTGGCCTCGGTAAGTGACTGTCCTCGGTAAGTGACTGGCCCCGGTAAGTGACTGGCCCCGGTAAGTGACTGGCCTCGGTAAGTGACTGGCCCCGGTAAGTGACTGGCCTCGGTAAGTGACTGGCCTCGGTAAGTGACTGGCCTCGGTAAGTGACTGGCCCCGGTAAGTGACTGGCCTCGGTAAGTGACTGGCCTCGGTAAGTGACTGGCCTCGGTAAGTGACTGGCCCCAGTAAGTGGCTGGCCTCAGTTGATACACAGAGATGAAACAAATCCCCTCCACATAAGTTGTACCTGTTTATCTCCGGTCTTCTCTTCTCTGTTCAAAAAGGACAGAGTTTATAAATCTAATCTGAGCTTCCAGAAAGCAGGGGGCGGAGAGGTGAAGTTACACTTGCAGAGCTCATTGACAGCTGATTGGAGGGAAGGTAGCCCCCTCCCCTGCCACCTTTTATCTCTTGGTGTCAGGAAAACTTGTCAGAAGTGATTCATGCAGACAGCAGAGGAAGGAGGCAGCAGACAGGTATGAGGGATGTGCTTTGTTCATATTTAATGTCTGAGGGTGTCAGTGCTGGGATTGGTGCAGGGTGTCAGTGCTGGGATTGGTGCAGGGTGTCAGTGCTGGGATTGGTGCAGGGTGTCAGTGCTGGGATTGGTGCAGGGTGTCAGTGCTGGGATTGGTGCAGGGTGTCAGTGCTGGGATTGGTGCAGGGTGTCAGTCTCTGTGCAGGGTGTCAGTGCTGGGATTGGTGTCAGTGCAGGGACCGTTGTTGGTGCTGAGATTGGTGTAGGAGTTGATATTGGTGGCTGTGCAGGGATCAGTGTTGGTGCAGGGATTGGTGTCGGTGGTGGGATTATCAGTGCTGGGATTGGTGTTGGTGCTGGGATTATCAGTGCTGGGATCGGTGTCGGTGCTGGAATTGGTGTCGGTACTGGGATTATCAATGCAGGGATCGGTGTCGGTGGGATCGGTGTCAGTGCTGGGATTGATGTTGGTACTGGAATTATCAGTGCAGGGATCGGTGTCGGTGGTGGGATAGGTGTCGGTACTTTGATTATCGGTACTGGGATTATCAGTGCTAGGATTGGTGTCGGTGGTGGGATTATCAGTGCTGGGATTGGTGTCAGTACTGGGATTATCAGTGCTGGGATTGGTGTCGGTACTTTGATTATCAGTGCTGGGATTGGTGTCGGTGGTGGGATTATCAGTGCTGGGATTGGTGTCAGTACTGGGATTATCAGTGCTGGGATTGGTGTCGGTACTTTGATTATCAGTGCTGGGATTGGTGTCGGTGGTGGGATTATCAGTGCTGGGATTGGTGTCAGTACTGGGATTATCAGTGCTGGGATTGGTGTCGGTACAGGGTTTATCAGTGCTGGGATTGGTGTCAGTACTGGGATTATCAGTGCTGGGATTGGTGTCGGTACAGGGTTTATCAGTGCTGGGATTGGTGTCGGTACTTTGATTATCAGTGCTGGGATTGGTGTCAGTACTGGGATTATCAGTGCTGGGATTGGTGTCAGTACTGGGATTATCAGTGCTGGGATTGGTGTCAGTACTGGGATTATCAGTGCTGGGATTGGTGTCGGTACTGGGATTATCAGTGCTGGGATTGGTGTCGGTACTTTGATTATCAGTGCTGGGATTGGTGTCGGTGGTGGGATTATCAGTGCTGGGATTGGTGTCGGTACAGGGTTTATCAGTGCTGGGATTGGTGTCGGTACTTTGATTATCAGTGCTGGGATTGGTGTCGGTGGTGGGATTATCAGTGCTGGGATTGGTGTCAGTACTGGGATTATCAGTGCTGGGATTGGTGTCAGTACTGGGATTATCAGTGCTGGGATTGGCGTCGGTGGTGGGATTATCAGTGCTGGGATTGGTGTTGGTGGTGGGATTATTAGTGTTGGGATTGGCGTCGGTGGTGGGATAGGTGTCGGTGGTGGGATTATCAGTGCTGGGATTGGTGTCGGTACTGGGATTATCAGTGCTGAGATTGGTGTCGGTACTGGGATTATCAGTGCTGGGATTGGTGTTGGTGCTGGGATTATCAGTGCTGGGATCGGTGTCGGTACAGGGTTTATCAGTGCTGGGATTGGTGTCGGTACTGGGATTATCAGTGCTGGGATCGGTGTCGGTACAGGGTTCGTTGTCGGCGCAGGGATCGTTGTCGTTACTGGGATTATCAGTGCAGGGATCGGTGTCAGTACTGGGATCGGTGTCGTTACTGAGAGTATCAATGCAGGGATCGGTGTGGGTGGGATCGGTGTCAGTACTGGGATTAGTGTCGTTACTGGGAGTATCAATGCAGGGATCGGTGTCGGTACTGGGATTATCAGTGCAGGGATCGGTGTCGGTGGGATCGTTGTCGGTGCTGGTATCGTTGTCGGTGGGATCGGTGTCGGTGCTGGTATCGTTGTCGGTGGGATCGTTGTCGGTGGTATCGTTGTCGGTGGGATCGTTGTCGGTGCTGGGATCGGTGTCGGTGGTATCGTTGTCGGTGCTGGGATCGTTGTCGGTGCTGGGATCGGTGTCGGTGCTGTTGTCGGTGCTGGGATCGGTGTCGGTGGGATCGTTGTCGGTGCTGGTATCGTTGTCGGTGGGATCGTTGTCGGTGGGATCGTTGTCGGTGCTGGGATCGTTGTCGGTGCTGGGATCGTTGTCGGTGCTGGGATCGGTGTCGGTGGGATCGTTGTCGGTGCTGGGATCGGTGTCGGTGGGATCGTTGTCGGTGCTGGTATCGTTGTCGGTGCTGGTATCGTTGTCGGTGCTGGTATCGTTGTCGGTGGGATCGTTGTCGGTGCTGGGATCGTTGTCGGTGCTGGGATCGTTGTCGGTGCTGGGATCGGTGTCGGTGGGATCGTTGTCAGTGCTGGGATCGGTGTCGGTGGGATCGTTGTCGGTGCTGGTATCGTTGTCGGTGGGATCGTTGTCGGTGCTGGGATCGTTGTCGGTGCTGGGATCGTTGTCGGTGCTGGTGTCGGTGGGATCGTTGTCGGTGCTGGGATCGGTGTCGGTGGGATCGTTGTCGGTGCTGGGATCGTTGTCGGTGCTGGGATCGGTGTCGGTGGGATCGTTGTCGGTGCTGGGATCGGTGTCGGTGGGATCGTTGTCGGTGCTGGTATCGTTGTCGGTGGGATCGTTGTCGGTGCTGGGATCGTTGTCGGTGCTGGGATCGGTGTCGGTGGGATCGTTGTCGGTGCTGGGATCGGTGTCGGTGGGATCGTTGTCGGTGCTGGGATCGTTGTCGGTGCTGGGATCGGTGTCGGTGGGATCGTTGTCGGTGCTGGGATCGGTGTCGGTGGGATCGGTGTCGGTGCTGGGATCGGTGTCGGTGGGATCGTTGTCGGTGCTGGGATCGTTGTCGGTGCTGGGATCGTTGTCGGTGGGATCGTTGTCGGTGGGATCGTTGTCGGTGCTGGGATCGTTGTCGGTGCTGGGAAAGGTGTCGGTGCTGGGATCGGTGTCGGTGGTGGGATCGGTGTCGGTGGGATCGGTGTCGGTACTAGGATTATCAGTGCAGGGATTGGTGTCGGTGGGATCGTTGTCGGTGGGATCGTTGTCGGTGGTGTGGAGGGTTCATGCCGTGCAATATCAGCGATGTGGGGGGTAAATTGTCGGTGGTGTGAGCGGGGCTGACCCCATAATGCAGTGGTGATCGGTGTCGGTGGGATCGTTGTCGGTGCTGGGATCGGTGTCGGTGGGATCGTTGTCGGTGCTGGGATCGGTGTCGGTGGGATCGTTGTCGGTGCTGGGATCGGTGTCGGTGGGATCGGTGTCGGTGCTGGGATCGGTGTCGGTGCTGGGATCGGTGTCGGTGGGATCGGTGTCGGTACTAGGATTATCAGTGCAGGGATTGGTGTCGGTGCTGGGATCGGTGTCGGTGGGATCGTTGTCGGTGCTGGGATCGTTGTCGGTGCTGGGATCGGTGTCGGTGCTGGGATCGGTGTCGGTGGGATCGGTGTCGGTACTAGGATTATCAGTGCAGGGATTGGTGTCGGTGGGATCGTTGTCGGTGGGATCGTTGTCGGTGGTGTGGAGGGTTCATGCCGTGCAATATCAGCGATGTGGGGGGTAAATTGTCGGTGGTGTGAGCGGGGCTGACCCCATAATGCAGTGGTGATCGGTGTCGGTGGGATCGTTGTCGGTGCTGGGATCGGTGTCGGTGGGATCGTTGTCGGTGCTGGGATCGGTGTCGGTGGGATCGTTGTCGGTGCTGGGATCGGTGTCGGTGGGATCGTTGTCGGTGCTGGGATCGGTGTCGGTGCTGGGATCGGTGTCGGTGGGATCGGTGTCGGTACTAGGATTATCAGTGCAGGGATTGGTGTCGGTGCTGGGATCGGTGTCGGTGGGATCGTTGTCGGTGCTGGGATCGTTGTCGGTGCTGGGATCGGTGTCGGTGCTGGGATCGGTGTCGGTGGGATCGGTGTCGGTACTAGGATTATCAGTGCAGGGATTGGTGTCGGTGCTGGGATCGGTGTCGGTGGGATCGTTGTCGGTGCTGGGATCGGTGTCGGTGGGATCGTTGTCGGTGCTGGGATCGGTGTCGGTGGGATCGGTGTCGGTACTAGGATTATCAGTGCAGGGATTGGTGTCGGTGCTGGGATCGGTGTCGGTGGGATCGTTGTCGGTGCTGGGATCGGTGGGATCGTTGTCGGTGCTGGGATCGGTGTCGGTGGGATCGGTGTCGGTACTAGGATTATCAGTGCTGGGATCGGTGTCGGTGCTGGGATTGGTGTCGGTACTGGGATTATCAGTGCAGGGATCGGTGTCGGTGGGATCGTTGTCGGTGGGATCGTTGTCGGTGGGATCGTTGTCGGTGGGATCGTTGTCGGTGCTGGGAAAGGTGTCGGTGCTGGGATCGGTGTCGGTGGTGGGATCGGTGTCGGTGGGATCGGTGTCGGTGCTGGGATCGGTGTCGGTGCTGGGATCGGTGTCGGTGGGATCGGTGTCGGTACTAGGATTATCAGTGCAGGGATTGGTGTCGGTGCTGGGATCGGTGTCGGTGGGATCGTTGTCGGTGCTGGGATCGTTGTCGGTGCTGGGATCGGTGTCGGTGCTGGGATCGGTGTCGGTGGGATCGGTGTCGGTACTAGGATTATCAGTGCAGGGATTGGTGTCGGTGGGATCGTTGTCGGTGGGATCGTTGTCGGTGGTGTGGAGGGTTCATGCCGTGCAATATCAGCGATGTGGGGGGTAAATTGTCGGTGGTGTGAGCGGGGCTGACCCCATAATGCAGTGGTGATCGGTGTCGGTGGGATCGTTGTCGGTGCTGGGATCGGTGTCGGTGGGATCGTTGTCGGTGCTGGGATCGGTGTCGGTGGGATCGTTGTCGGTGCTGGGATCGGTGTCGGTGGGATCGTTGTCGGTGCTGGGATCGGTGTCGGTGCTGGGATCGGTGTCGGTGGGATCGGTGTCGGTACTAGGATTATCAGTGCAGGGATTGGTGTCGGTGCTGGGATCGGTGTCGGTGGGATCGTTGTCGGTGCTGGGATCGTTGTCGGTGCTGGGATCGGTGTCGGTGCTGGGATCGGTGTCGGTACTAGGATTATCAGTGCAGGGATTGGTGTCGGTGCTGGGATCGGTGTCGGTGGGATCGTTGTCGGTGCTGGGATCGGTGTCGGTGGGATCGTTGTCGGTGCTGGGATCGGTGTCGGTGGGATCGGTGTCGGTGGGATCGGTGTCGGTGCTGGGATCGGTGTCGGTGGGATCGGTGTCGGTACTAGGATTATCAGTGCAGGGATTGGTGTCGGTGCTGGGATCGGTGTCGGTGGGATCGTTGTCGGTGCTGGGATCGGTGGGATCGTTGTCGGTGCTGGGATCGGTGTCGGTGGGATCGGTGTCGGTACTAGGATTATCAGTGCTGGGATCGGTGTCGGTGCTGGGATTGGTGTCGGTACTGGGATTATCAGTGCAGGGATCGTTGTCGGTGGGATCGTTGTCGGTGGGATCGTTGTCGGTGGGATCGTTGTCGGTGGGATCGTTGTCGGTGCTGGGAAAGGTGTCGGTGCTGGGATCGGTGTCGGTGGTGGGATCGGTGTCGGTGGGATCGGTGTCGGTACTAGGATTATCAGTGCAGGGATTGGTGTCGGTACTGGGATTATCAGTGCAGGGATCGTTGTCGGTGGGATCGTTGTCGGTGGGATCGGTGTCGGTGGGATCGTTGTCGGTGGGATCGTTGTCGGTGGTGTGGAGGGTTCATGCCGTGCAATATCAGCGATGTGGGGGGTAAATTGTCGGTGGTGTGAGCGGGGCTGACCCCATAATGCAGTGGTGATCGGTGTGTAGTGTCGGTGATTGTACTTTGTAGTGCCGGTGATTGTACTTTGTAGTGTCGGTGATCGGTGAGTGTCGTTTCCCATCATGCAACGCGGGGTATGAATTCGGTGATCGGGGCTGTTCCTCCCATCATGCAGTGCGGTGTGTTGGTGTCGGTGGTGTGATCGGTGGATGTAGTGTTGGTGTCGGTTCTCTTCCCATCATGCAGTGCGGCGGCTCCTGACAAGTCGATCCAAGATGGCGTAGAAAGTAATGACAGGTAAGTCCGGAGTGTCCCCCTCTTCCCCGGTCTCCGGGACCCCCTTCCTCCCCCCCTCCTCCCTCTACACCCTCCCCGGGGGGAGCACACCGCGTCGCCTGCCCTCCTCTCACCTCCGCCGGGCTCCTCCTCTACTCCAGGCCCCGGCTTCAGGCGCCGCACCAGGCCTCACCGGGCACCGGAGCCTCCCGGAGGGAGACAGACGGGAGAGGAGGCCGGAGGGGGCGACAGGCAGGACTACCCACCTCCACCGGGGGCACCGAGACACCGACCACCCCTGGGGGAGGATATACGCCGGGAAAGACCCGGACCGGGCGGCCTGACCGGGGGGGAGGGGGAGAACCGACACCGATAGCGGGACCGACCCAATCATCGGACCGACCGACTCCCCCCCCCAACCGACCTCATTGTTATTCTCTGTGCTGGACTCCAAATATATATTATAATATACTTCTATATACTCCCCCTGTATACATCATATATAATATATACTTCTATATACTCCTCCCTGTATACATCATATATAATATATACTCCTCCTGTATACATCATATATAATATATACTTCTATATACTCCTCCTGTATATATAATATATACTTCTATATACTCCCCCTGTATATATCATATATACTCCTATATACTTCTATATACTCCTCCCTGTATACATCATATATAATATATACTTCTATATACTCCTCCCTGTATACATCATATATAATATATACTCCTCCTGTATACATCATATATAATATATACTTCTATATACTCCTCCTGTATATATAATATATACTTCTATATACTCCCCCTGTATACATCATATATAATATATACTTCTATATACTCCTCCCTGTATACATCATATATAATATATACTCCTCCTGTATACATCATATATAATATATACTTCTATATACTCCTCCTGTATATATAATATATACTTCTATATACTCCCCCTGTATATATCATATATACTCCTATATACTTCTATATACTCCTCCCTGTATACATCATATATAATATATACTTCTATATACTCCTCCCTGTATACATCATATATAATATATACTCCTCCTGTATACATCATATATAATATATACTTCTATATACTCCTCCTGTATATATAATATATACTTCTATATACTCCCCCTGTATACATCATATATAATATATACTTCTATATACTCCCCCTGTATACATCATATATAATATATACTTCTATATACTCCTCCTGTATACATCATATATAATATATACTTCTATATACTCCTCCCTGTATACATCATATATAATATATACTTCTATATACTCCTCCCTGTATACATCATATATAATATATACTCCTCCTGTATACATCATATATAATATATACTTCTATATACTCCTCCTGTATATATAATATATACTTCTATATACTCCTCCTGTATATATCATATATACTCCTATATACTTCTATATACTCCTCCCTGTATACATCATATATACTCCTATATACTTCTATATACTCCTCCCTGTATACATCATATATAATATATACTCCTCCTGTATAC